>NC_092378.1:54849899-55062399 GCF_030028105.1 Mobula birostris | reverse complement strand
CAGACTCAGTGAAGATGGGCTGGGTTTGGGAGATTGAGAATTTTTGTGCTGAGAGAGGTCCTTTTTCTCTTTGAATCAGTAGGTCTTCCTTGGTTGCAGTGGATGACTATGACTAGTTCTACACCTTGTCATGCCCCTTACTCTCACAAGGAATTACAGAACCACCTTCCCAGCCTTGGATCTCACTGTTGCTCTGGTTCGCTAGAGCTGACACGCTAGGAAAGGCATGTCCCTATCTCACCTGGGTACGAGGCCCACTGACTACCCTCTCCTGGTTTAGCCCACCTGTCAATGTGGCATTCCGAACCACTCCCGACATACCTTGCCCTCCACACACTCACTGTATGGTTTCTGCAGAGGTCCCTCCCTCTGAGACTCCCTTGTTCATTTATTCCTCCACTCTTGCAAGTGACTGAAATGCTACACCTGCCCATTCACTCTTCTCTCACCTCCATTCAGGGCCCCAAACAGTCCTTCCAGGTGAGGCAACACTTCACCTGCGAACCTGTTGTGAGGGCCGTCTACTGTATCTGGTGCTCCCGATGCAGCCTCCGATGTAAATTGGAGGACTGCTTTTTCGAGCACCTTTGCTTCATGTGTAAGAGTGGAATTTCCTGCTGGCCAACCGTTTTAATTCCTTTCCTCATTCTCATTCCAACATGCTGGCCCATGACCCGCTGTTTTGCCACCCTCAGGGTGGAGGAGCAACACCACATGTTCCGTCTGCATAGCCTCCAACCTGATGGCAGGAATATTGATCTCCCCTTCTGGTAAAAAATATTTTCCCTCCCCCTTCCTACTTCTATTCCCACTCTGGTCTCTTACCACTTCTTCTCACCCACCTATCACCTCCCCCTAGTGCCTTTCTTCCATTTCTCCCACGGTCCACGCTCCTCTCCTATCAGGTTCCTTCCTCCCCAGCGCTTTGCCTTCTCCACCCACTTGGCTTCACCTATCACCTTCGCGCTATCCTCCTCCCCCTCCCCACCATTTTATTCTGGCGCCTTCCCCCTTTCAAGTTCTGAAGAAGGTTCTTGGCCCATAACATTGACTGTTTACTCTTTTCCATAGATGCTGCTTGAACTGAGATTCTCCAGCATTTTGTGTGTGTTGCTCTGGATTTCCAGCATCTGCAGAATTTCTTGAGTGTACAAATAGAATTGCGTCATTATTGTTGTCAAACGCTTTACAAAGAGGTATGTTTGAATGGGAGTGGTCATCATCATGGCTTGTCACACCAGACAGCAGCCGCTCTAGTGTTGTTTGGTTGATGTTGAGCAAGTCAGTGTCAGCTAAATCAGGTGAGAGTGGACAGTTGCGCAGAACGTGTTCAATGTTCTGCACCCTTTCGCCACACTCACAGGATTCGCTGGTCTTTAAACCCCACTTCACCAAATTGTCTCCCGTCCTACAAACTCCCGCTCTCGCTCTGTTGAGAGTGCACCACTCTGCCTGTCAAGCAGTGCCCTGTCTGGCAACATTTCTGTGGGGTCTTGCACTGTATTGTTTGGTGGGATTCTGGCTTCTGTTTGTTGCCAGAGGTCAATCCTGTATGTTTGGGGGGATGTTCCATGCAGTAGTTCCTCTACTGTAGCAAGGTTTTTCTTCGATCTTAGGCGGTTGGAAACTGGCACATGATGATGTAGTGGGTGCTGTGGATCCGAGTTCTGTTTACCTTTTTCAATTTTTGTTGTGTTCTTCGGATCTCTGGGGGAGCAATGCCTGCAAGTCTGTAAATGATGTTAGTGGGTGTGGGGCGCAGTGTGCCCGTGATTATTCGGCAGGGCTCGTTAAGCAACGGGTCTATTTTCTTCGCATGGGCTGATCTGCCCCACTCAGGTGCACAGTATTCTGCAAGTGCCTAGCAGAGTGCTAGGGCAGTTGTTCTAAGTGTGTGAGCATTAGTTCCCCATTTCGTGCCTGCTAATTTTTTCAAGAGAGAATTGCAAGAGCCAACTTTCCCTCAAAGTTTTTGGATGTGGGTGGCAAATGAGAGCGTCCTGTCCAGTGTCACACCCAGGTAAATTGGAGTTGGATGGTGTTCGAGCTCCTTCCCACACCAGAAGATCTTGAGTTTCCGAGCTGCTTCTCGATTCCTCAGGTGGAATGCACACACTTGAATTTTTGATGGATTTGGGTCCAGAGACCATTTTTCATAATACTGCTTCATTGCTTCGAGGACTGCTGTAAGCCGTACTTCAGCTTCTTGGAAGGAATTGGCTTGTGTTGCTATGCATAGGTCGGCTGCATAGATAAACCTGCGTGTGTTAGGAAAGGTTGGTTGGTCGTTTGTGTAAACATTAAATAGAGGTGCCAGGACTGATCGCTGTGGTAGTCTGTTCTTTTGTGGATGCCACCTACTCTTAATTCCATTCATTTCTACATAAAATCTGCGATTTTCTAGGAGGCTTCTTATTACTTTGACTGTGGTTTCATTCTTTTAACATTTTAGATAATTTCAGTAGAAGGCCTCTGTGATTCACAGTGTCGTATGCTGCTGTTAAGTCAACAAATACTGCCCCTGTAATTTATCGCATTTCAAAGCCATCCTCAATATACTGGGTTAAGGTCAGGACTTGACTGCAGCAAGAGCGGCTGGCCTGAACCCAGCTTGGTCTGGTGTTAGAAGATCTTCGACTAAGGGGGATATTCTTTTCAGTATGAGTCTCCCATAGAGTTTATAGAGGGTACAGAGCAAGGAAATCAGTCTGTAGTTTTTAGGAATGTTGGGGTCTTTATTGAGTTTTCGGAGAGCAACAACTTTGCTCTTCTCCACTTTTTAGATACCTTTAATGATCTCAGGCAACAGTTAAAAAGGGACAGAAGCCAGTGGAGTGCTTTAAGTCCAGGATGTTTCAGGAATTCATTAAGAATCCCATCTATGCCAGCAGCTTTGTTGGATGTTAGCTGTGATACTTCATCCTTCAATTCTCCTAGGGTGAGAGGTGGGAAGTTGTTATTCCCGTTTGAGAGAGCTGACTCCATCTCCTGATGTTGCTTTTTCTTTTGCCTCCGTTCTGTGTTATTTGGTCGACCATTTAGTACCAGTTGGTGGGCAACCTGATTGGGTGTTATGGCAGCAATTCTCTGTGGTGGTCTATTGTCTGAGCTGAGTTTCCGAACAGTTGCCCATGTCTTCTTACTGTTCTTGGTCATGTCTGTGTTTTCTATCAGTTCCTGCCAACGCTGTTGTCTCTTGGCTCAGTAGGGACAGAACTGACTCTCCCATTTCAATTGTGTCTTGACCAAATGGGTCTTGGTCGTATAAGTTGACATAGTCATCATAAGTTTGCTTGATATCACTAGTCAATTCCTGAATATATTTTGTTCTGCAGCCTCTAGGTATGTTCTGCTGTGCTACTTTCCAGATTAGTCGGACAAATTCATCATAATGATCAGGTTCTGGTGGTATGGTATCGATAAGTTGATCAAGGGATTCTGCAAAAGCTGTCCAATTTGCTTTTCTCAGGTTAAATCTTGGTAGGTACTTTGATGGTACAGGTCTCAGAACTGGAAGGGATTCTACCTAGACTGGACGGTGTTGGGATTTGGGTGTATGTTGAACGACTGTTCGTGTGAAGAGGTTGGAGCTTGCCGAGGTAACAAAGGCAAGGTCTGGGTTGTATCCTTTTCTCCATCTGGCACTTGTGAAGGTAGGAGTGTCCTTTGACTCGTATAGTAGCTCAAGGCTGTTGTTTAGAACCCATGATACAACTTCTTCTCCATTTGTATTGTCATCTTCATATCCCCAGTTGGTGTTATTGCTATTAAAGTCACCAATAATGAGGTAAATTTTGTCCTGGAGATCTAGGTTAGGTGACCACATGAATGGTTCATTAGAGGGTTTGTAACCGAGATGATATTTAGTTTTGTTTCAACTTTCAGAAGTTCCATTGAGCCAGCTTGGATATTCATTACTATAGATGTATCTTTAACAAAGATTGCACTTCCATAAGTTTGGCTAAGGGTGTCAATAGCCCAGTGCATTCCTGGCACATAGGGCTGGTTGTTCAGCCTATGAGTTTCTTGTATGCTCAAGATGTCCGGTTTTAAGTTTGCCAGGATTTCTGCTTTACTGTGGCTGAAGCCTTTGATGTTGTGGCTAACGGTTTTCATGATTTCCAGTGGGCTGAGGTTTTATCCTTTTACCACCCACTGGACCACTCAGTCTGGCGCGTAATGTCAGGATTGGTCTCCTTTCGGATTAGCAGGGTCATGGCGTGAATGTTCCTGACTCGACCCCATGGGAGTGGTGGATTGGCATCAGGAACCTGAAGAACTGGTGGTAGTGGGCAATGTCTGCAAGCATCTGTAGAGCCTGAGGGCAGAGGGAGTCTCTGTTGTTAGAGGAATTGTTTTAAAAAGAGACAAGAAAAGACATTATTTTTAGTAGTTCACAACCCGCAGGACATTGTTTACAGTTTCAGAGTTTACTTTAAATGTGCAGTGAGGGAGGCAACCAGAAGTGATACAAGGTGATGCTGGTATCTTTGGAACACTCTTCTGGGGCCAGTACGGAGGCAGATTCAGGGGGAGTGGGGTAGGCAAGTGGCTGAAAGGAAAGAGCAGGGGGTCAGGACACACTGTATTGTTCCCAATCTGGCGGCACAGTGATGTAGAACTGGGGGCGTGGTAGCATAGCGATTACCACAACGCTTTACTAGACGAGCTGTAAGTCCGGGGTTCGGTTCTCCCCGTTGTTTATACGCTCTCCCCGTGACTGCACAGGCTTCGTCCAGGTGCTCCAGTTCCTCCCCCATTTCAGTGACGGATGGTTCAGGTTAGTGGGATGCGGGCATGCTGTGTTGGTACCGGAAGCATGCTGCGGTTTGTGGGCTGCGCAGCACAACCCTCGCTGATTTGATTTAATGTAAACCATGCATTTCACTGTGTGCTTCGATTCCCAAGTGACAAATAAAGCTAATCTCTTGCACAGACCAGACAGCGAAATCCTGTAACCATTCTGTGAACCACTCATGAAGGTAATGTGGGGCATGCACTGACCGATATTCGTGCAGAGAGCTGGCCTGAACAAATCCCTTTCAGTGATATTGGCAGAGGAGTCAACATCAGTATTTAATGGCCAGCAATAATCCATAACAGTTATTATTCAAAATACTGTGAAAAATCAAACTCCTAATATCTGGGGCAGTGTGAATTTATGCAGCAGAAGAGATGGGCATGAATAATACATGACACACAGCGGTACGTGAGCGACTTAAAAGCAAGTTATCGTTGAAATCCATATATTTAACTGCAAATGTGGGGCTGTATTGTCCGTTGCTGTTGGCTGTCATTTTTAGTCGAGCAAGTGGTCACTTGGCACAGGCATTTAATCTTCAGAAATGGATAATTCGGTGAGTTTACTTATTGCCTAATGAAACAGAAAGGGCTGGAAACACACAACACGCCAGGCAGCATCTGCGGAGGTAGAAGGAGTGGACACTTCAGTTCAAAGATGCTTTGACTGGCTCACATAAAGAGCATGTTATGCCCTGATACATTCACTGTTCTTCTCTTTCCACAGATATTGCCTGACCTGCCAAGTGCATCCAGCACTTTCTGTTTACTGTCAGATTTGCAGCTTCTGCAGTTCACTGACATATTATATATTGCACTGTTAAGGCGCAAATGTTAACATGGGTGACCTAATTATGAGTTCAGAGCTAAGGTAACTCGGAGGAAAAGCAAAAGATATTCTGTGCCACTTTACCTTAAAAACTCTGAATCTGTTGAGGGCATTCCGCTGTCACTTTGATAAAAGGTTATGCATTTTACTTTCAAAACTACACCAGTCTTGGGGTGAACAGGGCAGCTGGTCTGTACAAGTGGCAGTCAGTTCCCCAGTGTTCAAACAATAGTGCTGTAGGGACAGAATTGTCTGTAGGGGTTTATCAGGATTTTACATCGGACATCTATGATTTAAGAATGTCTTCAGCGGAGGAAGGGTTTCTTAACCCAGGCAAAGTTGCGATTTTTTTTTTGTTTTGTGGCAACAGTACAATGTAAGGCATAAAAAATTATTATAAATTACAGTAATACACACAAACTGCTGGAGGAACTCAGCAAGCCAGGCAGCATCTATGGAAAAGAGTAAACAGTCAACATTTCCCCCCTTGTCAGGACTGCTTAAGTCCTCCAGCAGAGTGTGTGTGTGTGTGTGTGTGTGTGTGTTACTTTGATTTCCCGTACCTGCGCATTTTCTCCTGACTATAAATTACAATAATGAATAGTGCTAAAGAGGAACGGTGAGGTAGTGTTCACGGATTCATGGGCCATTAAGAAATCTGATGGCAGAGGGAAAGAAGCTGTTCCTAAAGCATTGTCTTCAGGCTTCTGTACCTCCTCCCAGACGGTGGTAATGAGAAGAGGGCATGTCCTGGGGGGGTGAGGGTCCTCAGTGATGGATGCTGTTTTGTTGTGACACTGCTTTCTGACGATGTCCTTGATGACAGGAGGCCTGTGCCTGTGATGGATCAGTAAGTACGTATGCAGAAATAGTGAGAAACAGGATACAATTGCTGACACACACAGGGGATTCTCTGCAAAATACTGCTGAATTTCACAAGTCTGCCTGCAAACGTACAAGCACTGTGGTGGAGGGCTAGACTATACTTAACATTCTCCTCCATACGTCCTTTAGATACTGGAAAACCCAGGCATTCTCTGCAGACATTGTATGTAAATATGATCTCCTGCACTTTCTTCCAGGGATCACTGAAAATACTAACACAATCCTATGCTTTCTTTTATATGCAGTGATAACATCTTGTGGTTTCTCCATGCTCACTTACTGAAGGCTGGATAAACTAACCAAGGCAATAAAATACTTTAAGATACAGCAGTAAATAAAAATATTAGTACTTCTCCAGCCCCTGGGATCATACTCCAGACGCTGGTTTCAGTTGCATAAGTCAATGATGATTACATTTTTATAGCTCAGCAAATTTCCCAGGGTTTTGATGCTTTAGGTAGAGAATGCAATCAAAGTTGCAGCCCATTTTTGCAGAGTTGAACTGGAACTTAACAAAGAATTGAAGAATTCTTGCTGCGTTGAGGCTTGCAGCAGCTGATTGGAGGTGCTGTATGTCTGGAGAAGAGTTTGTGGCTCCCTTCTACATCCTCCCAGACAGTCGCAATGTAGGATGGAAGTGGGTCCTTTGGCTCTCCAAGTTCATGTTGGCTTCAACCACCCGTTTACAACAAACCTAATTTAATCTCATTTTTAAAATTTTCACCGCAACTCTTAGATTCTGCCACTCACCTGCGCACATTATCAGTACCGCATCAAGTTTATTATCACTGATGTGTAGTGAACTTTGTTGTTTTGTGGCACACAAAGCAATCACTACATTACATAAATAGCGCAAAAGAGGTACACAAACCTTGGGTCACACTCCATCAGGTTCAGGAACAGTTATTAGCCTTCAACCATCAGGCTCCTGAACCAACACGGATAACTTCACTCAACTCAACTCTGGACTGATTCTATGACCTATAGGCTCACTCACAAGCACTCTTTGCAACTTGTGTTCTCAGTATAATTTTTAATTAAATACTTTGCCTTCCTTTTGCAGATTGCTTGTTTGTCAGTCCTTGTCTGTTTTCGTATAATTTTTCAGAAAAGTTCTATTGAATTTCTTTTTTCCCTGTAACTGAATCTCAAGGTAACGTACATACTTTGATAAATCTGCTTTGAAACTTGAACTGTGTGTTCATGTGTTCAGAAATCTGATGACAGAGGGGAAGAAGCTGTTTCTGAATCGTTGAGCGTGCGTCTTTGGGCTTTGTATCTCCTCCCTGATGGTAGTAATGAGTAGGAGGCATGTTCTGGGGGATGAGGGTTTCCTAATGATGCACTCTGTCTGCCTTTTGAAGATGTTCTCAATGGTGGGAAAGGTTGCGCCCGTGATTGAGCTGGCTGAGTCTGGGGGCAATTTACAGTGGTCAATTAACCCTTTGCTCTTTTGGGATGTGGGAGAAAACTGGAGCACCAGGAGGAAACACGCATGGTGTCAGGGAGAGCGTGCAAACTCCACACAGACATGGTGAGGATTGGACTGGGGCCTCTGGCAGTGCGAGGCGGCTGCGCTTCAGCTCTGCCACTGTGCTGTCCTTTACTTCCTTTTCCCTCTCTTACTCCGTCATCACTCTCGCCTGTCACCCTAGTAACTGGGCTGAGAGGAAGCTATGAACTTTCTCTTTCTTCAAACCCTCCTTCCATCTATTGTTGCTCCTCCTCCGCACTGCTTTCCGAGGAAAGGATTTACCATGCCTGCACCCGTCATCACAGATTACAGCTTGGGGGCAGAAACTCAGTTGATAAACTGGTGGTTGCTGCATCCATCCCTGGTTTTTAGATTGTTGTTGTTCGTCCATCGTTGACATCGATGAGGACCTCGACACCATTATGGTGGTGTCGAGACTAGCGCTGTGATTTGGATTTAAGTGAGGGAGAGTTGCGCAGCTTCATCCTCACTCTCTCTTCCCAATTCCCCTCAGGATCCAGTGGCAAGACAGAGTCTAGACGGCTGGAGATGGGACTAGGCGCAGTGGATGACCAGGACGTCTTCTGTGTCTTGTCCTGCTCTACACGTTCCACGACGCTTGCAGAGACCGCCTTCTTGACCGTTGGACCTTCCATTGGTCTGTCCGCTCAATCCGCCGGAGTCTGTCTTCACATGCTGGGATAGACAACTCCCGATCTCACCGAGGGTTTGAGACCTGTCGGCTACCCTCACCTGGTTTAGCCGGCTTGTCGAAGCTGTTGCCCGGGGTGTGGCCGCTGTCACATGCAAACAGCTACGGGGAGCCACAGGTGAGAGCTGAGTGGCAGGTGGGGACCAAAGGTGGACTAACCGCCCTGAAAAGGACGCGACATGCTCCCCCACCAGAGGTGCTACCCCTCCCTGACACCCCATATACCCCTTAGATTTTTTAGATTAGATTATGAGGACACTCAGCCCTCATTTATTGTCATTTAGAAATGCATGCATTCAGAAATGATACAATGTTCCTCCAGAGTGATATTACAAAAAAAAACAGGACAAACCAAAGGCTAACACTGACAAGACCACATAATTATAACATATAGTTACAACAGTGCAAAGCAATACATAATTTGATAAAGAGCAGACCATGGGAACAGTAAAAAAAAGGTCTCAAAGTTCCGGTCGACTCCCGATAGTCCCAATAGCAGGTGGCAGAAGGGAGAAACTCTCCCAGCCATAAACCTGCAGGTGCCGACAACTGCCGATGCATTGGAAGCACCCGACCACAGCCGACTCTGAATCCATCCGAAAACTCCGAGCCTCTGACCAGCCCTCTGACCCCGAGCACCATCTCTGCTGAGCGCTTTGACTCTGCCCCGGCTACCGAGCAACAAGCAAAGCTGAGGATTCGGGGCCTTCCCCTCTGGAGATTCTGAATCACACAGTAGCAGCAGCAGCGAAGAAGGCATTTCAGAAGTTTCTCCAGATGTTCCTCCGTGTTCTCACGTCTGTCTCCATCAAATCAGGATTGTGCACGGTCCCCTACTTGACAAATAACAGATGTTCATCACCGGAGTGGCCGCTGTGCGCTGCGTCGCGCCATCTTCTCCTCCCCCTGCTATCAGAATGTCCAGCGGTCTGGAGGACAGCTTCTAACTGGAACTCGAGTCCATGCTGTACCGTACATCAGAGACACTAGTCCTGAGTGTGCTGGGTCACTGACACAAACAGCTTTAAAGACTACTCAGTCAGGTTCACAGAACAAACCATCACCCCCTGTCAAATTGGCACGGTAGTGTAGTGGTTAGCACAAGGCTTTACAGTACCAACGACCTGGGCTCATTTCCCACTGCTGCCTGTACATTTCCCCCTGTGACCACGTGGGTTTCCTCCGGGTGCTCCGGTTTCCTCCCACAGTCCAAAGGTGTACTGGTTGGTAGGTTAATTGGTCATTGTAAGTTGTCCCGTGATCAGGCTAGGGTTAAACTGAGGCGTTGCTAGGCGACGCAGCGCAAAGGCTGGAAGGGCCTATTTTGCACTGTCTCTCAAGAAAACATAAAATGCGGTTTCCTTGGGTATTGATTTAAAATAATTGGTTTATCTTGATTAGCCAACGATACAAACCCTATTTACATTGCTTGAATAAGAAGTGAAATCATCCTTTTGCAGAGAACATGAGACTTTGCTTCTCCTAACAAAATCGAAACCAGGTTAATTATTGCTGACATGTGGCATGAAATTTGTTGTTTTGTGGCAGCAGTACAGTGCAAGAAGTAAAAATTACTTTAAGTTATGACAGATTAATAAATAGTGCCAAAGAGGAATAGTGAGTTAGTGTTCATGGGCTGATGGACTATTCAGAAATCTAATGACAGAGGGGAAGAAGCCTTTCCTAAAAAGAATAACTGAGTGTGGGTCTTCTCCCTGATGGTAGTAATGAGAAGAGAGCTTGTCTTGGATGGTTCTCAGTGATGGACGCTGCCTTCTAAAGGCCTCACCTGTTGAAGATGTCCTCGATGGCAGGGAGCATTGTGTCTATGATGGGACTGGCTGAGCTTACAACCCTCTGCGTCCTCCTTCAATCCTGCACCTTGGCGCCTCCACGCCAGACAGTGACACAACCAGTCAGAATGCTCTCCACCGTATGTCTGTCGAAATTTGCGAGACTCTCTGGTGTCATACCAAATCTCCTGAGTCTCCTAATGAAGTATAATCACTGGCATGACTTCGTGGTGATTGCATCAAAATGTTGCGCCCAGGATAGAAGTTTCGAGATGTTGACATTCAGGAACTTGAAGCTGCTCAGCCTTTCCACTGCCAATCCCTTGACGAGGACTGGTGTGAGTTCCCTCGACTTCCCCTCCCTGAAGTCCACCATCAATTCCTTGGTCTCACTGACATTGAGTGCAGGGTTGTTGCTGCGACACCGCTCCCGTACGCCGCCGCCGCCGCCTCCTTATCTGCGATTCTGACAACAGCAGTGGTGTCATCGGTGAATTCATAGATGGCGTTTGAGCTGTGCCCAGCCGTACAGTCATGAGTGTGGATAGACCAGAGGTGTTAGGCCTCTGAGAAAAGCAGAGGTGATACATTTCGATCTTGGTGAAGTCACTCAGCATCTCTACATGGAATGAGGTAGATGGCAGGCACGTAGCATGCCATAAGATTCCATGCACTGCAGTGCAGTGGTGACCAGATCATGTGTCAGTGGTGCTGGGGGGAGAGTGAGCATTTTCTTGAAGTTGTAGTGGGGTCTTTCTTGCCGACCTGAGAGAGACCAGGCTTCAGGGTAACATCGCGCACAGGCGGCAGCCCCGATGAGGGAAATGCTACCCTCGGTTAGATGCTGCAGTCGCAGGAATCTAGCTTCAGCTGGTTTAGAGACACAATGCCATCCGAACTGTAAATGATGTGGAATGAATCAACAGAACCCTTTGGAAGATCGGCGCGGCTACCGGATTAGTGATCCGGGTACGAGCATAGCTTTAAGGGTTGCACACGCACACACAAAGTGCTGGAGGAACTCAGTAGATCAGACAACAGCAATAAACAGTTGATATTTCATGCCGAGACCCTTCACCAGGACTGGAAAGGAAAGAGACAGAAGCCAGAGTAAGTTGGTGGGTGAGAGGAAGGAGTACAAGTTTGCAAGTGTAGGTGAGACCAGTTGAGGTTTCACCTATCGATATCATTCTCAATATGATTATTGATTTCTCTAACTCAGGTTGGAGAAGCAACACCTCATCTGGGCAGCCCCCAAGCTGACAGCATGAACATAGATTTCTCCAACTTCTGGTAATTTCTCCCACTCCCTCTTCTCTATTTTTCCATTCCCTTTTCTGGTTTCCCCCCTCATCCTTCTTCACCTGCCCATCATCTCCCTCTGGTTCCCCACCTCCTTCCCTTTCTCCTTCAGTTCACTCTCCTCCCCTATTCCATCCTTCTTCTTTAGGCCTTTACCTTTTCACCGTATCCCCTCCCAGCTTCTCACTTCATCACCTCTTCCTCACTCCCTCCTCCCCCACCCACCTTCCCCCTCACCTGATCTCACCTTTTACCTGTCAGCTTGTACTCCTTCCCCTCCCCCACCTCCTTATTCTCCTTCCTTTCTCAGTCCTGAAGAAGAGTCTTGGCTGAAATGTCAAATGTTTATTCCCCTCTTGCCTCAACTGCTGAGTTCCTCCATTGTGCGTGTGGCTCTGGATTTTCTGCATCTCCTGCTTTCGTAGATCTTGGGGTTGACATTTTAATGAGCTGGAAATGTGATCTTGCAGTTTCCCAGAGAGCTGCTTGTTGTTTGGTCTCTCACAAACCTGAAATCCTCACTATGTCACCTGTGGCGTGGCGGATTACAGTGGAAAGGAGTGAATGAATTGGACTTCTGTTTTCACATGTTTAGGGATAATATATCGGTTGAATGCCTCTGACATAATGGCTTTCCAATTTCAGTATTATGCTGCCGTTTTCATCATTAGACTTTTGAATATCAGCTACAGACTGAAATTCACAGAATGAAATGACTGTAACACCTCCCAAGCACCATCCAGTACTTGGTCATAGACAACTGCAGCAGAGAAACAGGCCCATCAGTTCCCCTAGTCCATGTCAAATTATTATTCTGCGTCGACCCACCTATCATCACCTGGACCATAGCCCTCCATACGTCTCCCATCCAAGTACTTATCCAAACTTCCTTTAAATGTTGAAATTTAACCCACACCCATCGCTTCTGCTGGCAGCTCGCTCTACATTCGCACCACCCTCTGAGTGAAGAAGTTTCCCTCAAGTTCTCCTTAAACATTTCACCTTTCATCCTAAATGCATGACCTCTAGTTCTAGTCTCGCCCAGCCCGAGGGGGAAAGCCCGCATGCATCCTCCGATCTATACCTCATAATTTTGTATGCCTCTATCAAATCAAATCTCCCCTCAGTCTCCTACACTCCATGGAATAAAGCCCTAACCTATTTAACCTTCCCCTATAACTCAGGTCCTCAAGTCCTAACAACATTTCAATCATCTTTCCTGCAGGTGGGGAACCAAAACTACAATACTACAATTTTTTTTTCTCCAAACATACTTTATTCAGAAATATTGCAAAATAAAGTTATTTACATAAAAAAAAATTGTTGACTCTGAGTCCTTATTCAATAAATGAAGTTATTTACAATAAAATTATGCATTGACTCTCAGTCCATATACAAATGGAGGATGTTTACAATAAATCGTTTACTCTCAACCCTTAGTCAAGAAGTAAGACTTATTTACAATAAAATTATTAACAATAAAAAACAGGCGTTGGCTCTAATTCCTTTTCCAAAGTTACAATTCCAGCCACTGCTGGGGCACCATGTTGATTCATCTGTCCACACCACTGATGAGGGTTAGTCTCCTCCCCACCCAACCCCTCCCACTCCCACGGGTGATGAACCTTAAACTGTGGTCCTTCCCCACCGGGCCTCCGCAGTGGCCGCACCAAGCTTGAGTGCATCCCTCAGCACATACTCCTGCAGGCGAGAATGAGCTAGTCAGCAGCATTTAGTCGCAGACATCTCCATGTGCTGGTAGACCACTAAGTTTCGGGCAGACCAAAGAGCGTCTTTCACCGAGTTGATGATCAAATTAGGCCTCACCAACGTATTGTACAACTTCAACATCTGCAGTCTCCTGCGTTGCTCTCGGTGAGGCTATTGTTTAGCAGGCAGCAGCATCATTGTCACCATTATGTGCCATGCCATATGACATCATCATCATGTGCCATATCGTATGACATAGGTGATCATGGTCCCGTAACCATGATTATTCTTGGCAAATTTTTCTACAGAAGTAGTTTGCCATTGCTTTCTTCTGGGCTGAGTCTTTACAATATGGGCCATTATAAATACTCTTTGGAGATTGCCTGGTGTCAGTGGTTGCATAACCAGGACTTGTGATCTGCACGAGCTGTTCATACGTTCGTCCACCACCTGCTTCCATGCTTCACGTGACCCTGATGAGGGCGGGGGGGGGGGGTGACTAAGCAGGTACTACACCTTGCCCTACAGGCTAGCAGAAGGAAAGAGTGTCTTACACCTCCTTTGGTAGAGACGTATCTCCACCTCGCCACCCAGTTTAATGAGCACAGTGGATAAATATGAAAGAGTTGTCTGTGGTTGTGTGGAAGGCAGGAGATTAAGTGTCAAAAAAAGCAAATGAGTCAAATAGCACTCTTAATGGGTTAAGTTATTGGGGTGTTTATCTGTGGCTATCAAAATTTATTATTTTAGTCATAATAGATCTTCAAACTGCTGGAATTTAAAGGCTGGAAAAAGAGTCTCAGTAATTTCTCCATGCAGCTTTTGGTCGTTTTCTTTCTCTTTTAAATTCCACCTGGAAAATCTTAAATACCACTGGGAGAGAAGCATAATTCCAAACACAAGAGGTGATTTGTTTTGGATGGAAAATTAGCGAAACTGTGCTGGAGCTGTGGGTGTAGAGAAGGAGGCAGCAACCCAGAGAGAAACAGGATGTTTAGTTTCTTACCTGTGCTCTACCTTCTCTGAGGACCGTCACTTACCATGATGGAGTTGCTGTGATCCCGAGAGTGATGCTGCCCAGCGTTTAGCCGTCTGGCGCTTAGCTCCTGGTAGGGTCTCTCACGGTGGTGAGGTTAAGGGGGAGGCTCTGGAAAAAAGAGCAATCCAACCAAGACCTCGACAGTGGGAGCTGACGGGAGATGGTGACACATCACAACAGCAGTGAAAGTGGAGGAAGGCTGCAGCAGAGAAGGGCCGTCCTGTCATCTTGTGTTCCGTGCCACTGGACCCTGACCCCGATCTGTCAATACCCGTGTGGTCACCACACGAGCATCAGCCTCCCCACGTTAAACAAAGTTGTGTACAAGCATTCTCCTTCAAGGGAATTCATCCTAACTTTCCGGATTAAGTCTTGTGGCGAAGTGGGCAGGATTTTGCGTTTTGAACGCCCCCCAGAATATGTGGATCCCCAATCGGCCTCTCCGGCCAGCTGAGGTCTCACCAGTAGACAACCCTGAGGAGAACAACTTACTCAACTCAAGTGATCGCACTCCTGTGACTGTACACTAATGTAGTGGCAGTAAGGTTTACAGCAATGTTAACGGGCTTGGCAATTCAGTAGCCCTGCCACAACGGGATTATGTAGCATTTGCAGAATGTTTGACTGACTGGGCTTGTGTAGCACAGAGGTCATCTCCACACCCGCCCATCAAGGCCTGTCATCTTTCCTTCTGCAACACGCACTAAATGCTGGAGGCACTCAGTTAAGTCAGGCAGCCTTTATGGAGGGGAATGTTTTGAACCAAATCCCTTCAACGGGACTGGGTAGGAAGGGGCCAGAAACCAGAATAAGTAGGTTGGGGGGAGAGGAAGGAGTACAGGCTGGCAGGTGATAGTTGAGACCAGGTGAGCAAGAAGATGGGCTCCTGGGGAGGTGAAGAAAGAAGCTGGCAGGTGATAGTTGAGACCAGGTGAGTGGGAAGATGGGTTGCTGGGGAGGTGAAGAGAGAAGCTGGCAGGTGATGGAAACAAAAGGCTGAAGAAAGAGAATATGATGGGAGAAAAGAGTGGATGTAGGAGGAGGGGTATCAGAGGGAGGTGATGGGCAGATGAGAAGGGGAGAGAGTGGAGCCTGAATGGGGAATGATAAAAGAGAGGAAGGGCGAGGGGATAGAAATTACTAGAAGTTGGAGAAATTGATGTTTATGCCATTAAGTTGGAGGTGTTGCTCCTTCAATCTAAACTGTTTAACCCTCTCCATAGATGCTGCCTGACCTGCTGGGTTCCTCCAGAATTTTGTGAGTTCCCAGCATCTGCAGAATCTCTGGTGTTTGTGTCTCCTTCTTCTCCTTTTCCCGACCTTCCTGATTCTACCTGGATGCACTTTCAGATTCAGATTTATTTATCACATCCAGTGAAATGTGCTGTTCACAATAAAAACCAGCCCCAACAATGTGATGGGCACAGCCCACAAGTGCCGCCACATATTCTGGCACCAACGCAGATCGCCCACGATGCTCGGCACCAACGCAGATTGCCCACGATGCTCGGCACCACACAGATCGCCCACGATGCTCGGCACCAACGCAGGTCGCCCACGATGCTTGGCACCACGCAGATCGCCCACGATGCTCGGCACCATCGCAGATCGCCCACGATGCTCGGCACCACACAGATCGCCCACGATGCTCGGCACCAACGCAGGTCGCCCACGATGCTCGGCACCAACGCAGGTCGCCCACGATGCTCGGCACCACGCAGATCGCCCACGATGCTCGGCACCATCGCAGATCGCCCACGATGCTCGGCACCACACAGATTGCCCACGATGCTCGGCACCAACGCAGGTCGCCCACGATGCTCGGCACCAACGCAGGTCGCCCACGATGCTGGGCACAACACAGATCGCCCACGATGCTCGGCACAACACAGGTCACCCACGATGCTGGGCACCAACACAGATCGCCCACGATGCTGGGCACAACGCAGATCGCCCACGATGCTGGGCACAACACAGATCGCCCACGATGCTGGGCACAACGCAGATCGCCCACGATGCTGGGCAAAACGCAGGTCGCCCACGATGCTGGGCACCAACACAGATCGTCCACGATGCTGGGCACCAACACAGATCGTCCACGATGCTGGGCACAACGCAGATCTCCCACGATGCTGGGCACAACGCAGGTCGCCCACGATGCTGGGCACAACGCAGATCGCCCACGATGCTGGGCACAACACAGGTCGCCCACGATGCTGGGCACAACACAGGTCGTCCACAATGCTGGGCACAACACAGATCGCCCACGATGCTCGGCACCATCGCAGATCACCCACGATGCTCGGCACAACACAGATCACCCACGATGCTCGGCACAACAACACCCAGCACAACCAGGGACAAAACAACTACAGCTAAAGAATCCTTGTTCCTCCCTCCCCACTAACCACCCAGATGCATGGTCCTCTAACCCCAGGATCCAGCCTCCAGCGGAGTTGTGGGTTCACAGGCACGTTGCTGATTTATTCCTTGGTCCAGCAGACCAGAATCTCCTGTGCTTTCCTGGAATTTACGGCATGTAGTACGGTAAATCTTGGTTAAAATCCGGCTGCTCCACGTCATCTGTTGGATGCTTTATTGTTAATACTCCCGCACAACTTTTGAATTCATTTCTAAAAGAGATGTTACGTTACACAGTGATATTTCAGTGACCCCAGTAATTTGAAAAGGGGGCACCAGGTGAGTTTGGAGAGAGCGTGGGGACTGGGATTATTGGAGTGAAAACTGTGGGTGAGCCAGATGCCAAACCATGGAAGATTTCTGAATGGTTGGGGACTAGATGATCAGAGTCTTTCAGTACCCATCTCCCCCAGAAATGGGTATTTTTTTCTTTATCGAACCCCTTTGCAAGTTTAAAGACTTTCATTAGTCACTCCGTTCTCTTCCGGGTAAATAAAAATGATAAACGTCCCTGTCAGTGCTAAGTGCAATCCTCCTGCCATCTTTCCTGCATCTCCATCTTGCTTCCACAATGTGCAGTGCTCTGAGCTTTACCAAGTGTTGTTGTGTTTAAGTTCTCTCCCCAGAGTGTTCAGTCTGCTATTTTTACAGCCCTGTTAAACCTGTACCCACCGGGCTTGCTGAGGAATCCATCCACCTTTCCTTCCCTCCGCGAGGACGCGGCCTCCTTTCTGTCCACCTGGCACTTGCCTTTATTACCGTCCATTTGTCAAAGGCATCACAGACTTTGCTAATATCTCGCAAGAATGCAGGAGCACTAGGTTAGTAATGCAATAATGTAGCAGCCTTCATGATGCATTTGTACAGGGGGATTGGGGCTGTTATGTGTTTGCATTCATTACTATAGTGCTGGTGTTGTTAATGTTGTTTCTTGGTAAATTTGGAGAGGGTTCAGAGGAGGTTAACGAGAACAATTCCAGGAATGAAAGGCTTATCGTATAAGAGGCGATTGATGGCTCTGAGTCTTCACTCACGGGAATTTAGAAGAATGAGGGGTAACCTCACGGAAACCTATTGAAAGGCCTCCATAGAGTGGATGTGGAGAGAACGTTTCCAACGGTAGGGGAGTCGAGGATCAGAGGGCACGCCTTTGGAATAGAGGGACGTCCATTTAGAGTGGAGATGAGGAGGAATTTCTTTTACCAGAGGGTGGTGAATCTATGGAACTTGTTGCTACAAGTGCCAGGTCATAGGGTGTATTCAAGGCAGAGGCTGATGAGTTCTTGAGAGTCAGGGTATGAAAGGTTACAGGAAGAAGGCGAGAGAATGGGGCTGAGAGGGAAATGGATCAGCCACGGTGAAATGGCGGAACAGACTCGGTGGACTGACTGGCATAATTCTGCTCCTATGTCTAATGGTCTTATGGCAACACTGCACAGACCAGCGGTGTACCTTTGTGTGGGTACTGAGAGGTAATGCTTGTTAAAAGCTGCAGAGGGCTGTAAACTCAGGCAGCTCCATCATTGGCACTGACCTCCCCACCATAAAGACGTCCTGTGGTCGGATGCTTCCAGGATGCTGCCTCAGAAAGGTGGCATCCATCACTGGGACCTTCGCCACCCAGGACATGCCCTCTTCTCATTACGACCATCGGAGAGGAGAAACAGCAGCCTGAAGACCCACACTGAATGTCTTAGGAACAGCTTCTTCCTCTCCGCCATCAGATAGACACTAACAGTGAACCCATGAACAAAGGAGGGAGGAGAAGATGGCGGCGCGACGCAGCGTGCGCGGCCGTTCCGAATGAATATCACATGTGTAACTAGGGGGCCGTGCACAATCCGGATTTGATGGAGACAGCCGTGAGAAGCACGGAGGAACACCTGAAGTAACTTCTGAAATGCCTGCTTCGCTGCCGCTGCTACAGTGCGATCAAGAATCTCCGGAGGGAAGGCCCCAAATCCTCGGCTTTGCCTACTGCCTGTTGCCGGGGCCGGGGTTGAAGCACTCGGCAGAGATGGTGCTCGGTGCTCAGTGTCGGAGAGCTGGTCAGAGACACGGAGTCGGACTGTGGTCGGATGCTTCCAGGATGCTGCATCGGCAAGTTTGCGTCGTTAGAGGTTCACCGTCTGCGTGAGATGATGGGACTTTCAAGAGACTTTGAAACTTTTTACCGTGCCCATGGTCTGTTCTTATCAAATTATAGTATTGCTTTGCGCTGTTGTAACTATATGTTATAATTATCTGGTTTTTGTCAGTTTTTCAGTCGGTTTGTCATGTGTTTTCGTGATATCATTCTGGAAAAACCATATCATTTCTTAATGCATGCATTACTAGATGACAATAAAAGAGGACTGAGTGTCCTCGTAATCTAATACCTCTATTTTTTCACTCTTTTTGCGCTGCTTATTTAATTTTTTAATCTATTTCTTATTGTAATTTATAGTATCTATGAAGTACAGCACTGTACCGCTGCTGCAAAACAGCAAATTTCATGATACCACTCAGTGGCCTGAGCACGTGCTCGTTAATGCAAATATCCGATCAGCCAATCATGTGGCAGCAACGCAATGCGCAAAAGCACGCAGACGTGGTCAAGAGGTTCAGTTGTTCAAACCAAACATCAGAATGGTGAAAAAAATGTTATCTAAGTGACTGACTGTGGAATGATTGTTGGTGCTGGGTGGGTTGTTTTGAGTATTGACCTCCCGGAACTTCCATGCACAACAGCTTCTAGAGTGTACAGGGAATGGTGCGACAAACACAAAAGTCCAGTTCTGTGGGCGGAATCATCTTGTTAATGAGAGACGGCAGAGGAGATTGGCCAGACTGATTCAAGCTGACACGAGGGTAACAGCAACTCAAATAACTACATGTTACAACGGTGGTGTGCAGAAGAGTAGCTCTGAATGCAGAACACATCAGGCATTGAAGTGGGTGGGCTACAGCAGCAGAAGACAACCAGCACGTACTCAGTGCCCACTTTATTAAGTACTTGAGGTACCGAATAAAGTGGTCACTGAGTGTTTGTCGGTGATAATAAAGTTGATTCTGATTGCCAGGGTCAGAATCGTGGTGCTCCTGATAACCAGGGGTTAATGGCATGCAGATCAGACCTATGAATTAGAAGCAGCTATTAATAATACCTGTATGTCTATCTGTCTCTTGCTGCTATTATTAATGCCTATATGTCTATTTGTATTTTTGTACCTGTTTGTGTGCTGACTTGTCTGTACATTTCTTTCATGCAAAGAGGGTAAAATTAAATGATGAGATGTTTTGTTGTGGAGTCAGCCCTGATTCATTTTGTTTTTGCAGGCACCAGCACTCGGGCTTGTTGGCGGGGAATTGGGAAAGTGAGGGGTGGGTAGGTGCTGCAAGAGTTGGAACAAGAACAGGTTGGAGACAGATGGCGGGGATGAGTGTTGTTGGGTGAGTGGGATCACAGTGTCCACAGGGAGCAGGGAAGCAGCGAATGGGACAGAGGCAGAGATGTGGGGCAGGGGGATGTTGCTGCCAATTGCCACAAACCTTTGGCCACATCTTGTGTTAAATTATCCTGTGCTTCAGGTCTTAGATATCCAGTTACAGTGTTGCAGAAACAGGTGATCTATTAACACTGACTGCTGGCTATATAATTGTGTAATATCCTGTGTTGACTGTAGGAAGCCTCGCCCAGTGTCTCAGTTGGTTGCCCAGCAAGTAACCCAACAATTTGCATCGCCCACGCAACCAAAGAAAGAGAAAAAGGACAAGGGAGAGAAGGAGAAAACGGAGAAAGAAGTTGTCAGTAAAAAGAAAAGTCACAAGAAAATAAGGTAAAGCTTTCAGATCAATATTGAGCCGGAAACAGGTATTCTTCACTTTAATGAAAGTGGAGTCTCGTTGCACATATGTTAACCATGAGTAATTCTTGTGCTATAGGGCAAGACTCACACAGCACACAAACAGGTCCTTTGTCCCATGTCCACACTGAAATTTCTGGCCATGTACACCACTTCCTAGCTGGCTGCATTGGGTCCGTGTCCTTCTATGCCTCTTAAACCAGGGGTCCCCAACCTTTTTTTGCACTGCAGACCGGTTTAATATTGACAATATTCTTGCAGACTGGCCGATGGGGGGGGGGGGGGGGGGGGGAGTGCGGGGTGGGTGTTAATCACGACCAGAATATAGGTGATAAGTCATTTATAAGTGGTTAATACACTCAATTTCATTTCTAAAGGGGTTCATCAAACAAATTTAATATTAAACACAGCGCATATTTTCCTCGCATGAATATAGTGATAAGTCAATTATAACAATGGTTCCCCTCCGGGCTGTGAAGAGTGCAGCGGTGCAGCGGTACAGCGGTGGCCAGAACGCACCCAGCACATCTTTAAGAAAAAAGCCGAAATAAACAAGCTAATTAATTAGATGCTGCCTGGCACGTAAATGTCAGCCCAGATCGGAGGCAACACAATCAGCAATTGCCTCCGATCTGGGCCGACATTCACATGACGGGCAGCATCTAATCAATTAGCTTGTTTATTTCGGCTTTTTTCTTAAAGATGTGCTGGGTGCGTTCCGGCCACCGCTACATTTTTCGCAGCCCGGAGGTTGGGGACCACTGAGTTATAAGTCACTTATTAGTCAATAGCATCATAACATTTTAAGTAACGTTTGGATATTAAACACACAGCGCATATTTTCCCCGTATGAACATATAAAATCATTGCAACACACCAATATGGCTGAATCAGTGGGAGCCCTGGGCTTGTTTCCCTGCAACAAGACGGTGCCATCGAGGGGTGATGGGAGACAGCGATACTCGAAGGGGGTTCCTTATGTCCAGTCTATTCCACAATTTAGTTTTCGTTGCATTCATTGCAGAAAACTCTGCTTCACAGAAATATGTTGGAAATGGAAGCAACGTTTTCAGTGCTTTCGTGGCTATCTCAGGATATTCAGCCTTGACTTTGATCCAGAATGCTGGCAGAGATGTTATGTCAAACATACTTTTCAGCCCGCCATCATTTGCAAGCTCGAGGAGTTGATCTTTTTCCCGCACTGACATGGATGATTCACCGAGGACATTCACAAATGGGTCACGGACCCATTCCTTTGCACATCCTGGGTCATTTGCGTCTTGGGTCACTGATGACCTCGCGTGCGTTCAAGCTCAACAGTGGGCGTGACAGGGAATGAGGAAAGGTGCAGCTGACTCATATCGCCAAATCATATCGTTTCCTCACTGCCTGGTAGCACATGCTTTGCGGCCCGGTGGTTGGGGACCGCTGTCTTAAACCATATCTGATAACACCACCTCATCAGACAGTGAGTTCCAGGTGCTGTCTCACTCTGTGGAGGTGGGGGCAAGATTTCCCCTGCGATCCCCTTCCCATTGTCTTCCTCTCACCCTTGAACCTACACCCTTGTTTTTGATATCCCAGCCATGAGAGAGAGATTTTGACTATCTGTCTGGGCCTCACGTGCTCTCACAATCCCTTCAGCCTCCTTCACTCCAGAGAGAACAAGCCCAGCCCATCCCATCTTTCCTTTCAAGAGTTAAGTTTATTTCTCGCGTATACGTCAAAAGGGTGTGCTGGGGGCAGAGTCGCAAATTCAGCCTACACATTCTGATGCCAACATAGCATTCTGCAGACCTGCACATAACACAGTAAGTTCAAATTCAACTTTATTGTCATCTGACTGTACATATACACAACCAAATGAAACATCGTTCCTCTGAACCACAGTGCACCCACAGAACATGTATCACACACAGCACATAAAACAAAATGTTACCACAAATAAGTCACGAAAATGTCATTTGAAGTGTATGTGTTGCACAGCACAGATGAACAATAAACAGTACAGTGCGGTAAAAACAGGGCACTGTCCTGCTGATGAGACCTGGGTGGTGGCAGGGTTCATTAGTTCAGAGCCTGATGGAAGAAGCTGTTGCCCAGTCTGGCAATCCTGATGCTCCTGTACCCCATTCCTGATGGTAGTGGGTCAAAGAGATTGTGAGATGGGTGGTAGAGATCCTCTACAATGCTTTGGGCCCTTCATCTGCAACGCTCCTGGTAAACGTCACAAATGGGGGAGGGAGACCCTGGTGATCCTCTTGGTGGTTTTCACTGTCCCCTGTCGGGTCTCGCAGTCCGATGCCTTGCAGCTTCCGTACCACAGCATGATGTAGCCCGACAGGACGCTCCCGATGGGGCTCCTGGAGAAAGGTGTTAGAAAGGGTGCGGGGAGTCTTGCACACCTCAGTCTCCTCAGAAAGTGCAGTTGCTGTGCTATTCCACCTGCTTGATTAATAAGGTGGTGTTGTGGGTCCAGATTAGATCATCTGTTATGTGCACACCAAGGAACTTTGTGCTCTTCACTCTGTCCACGGCAGAGCCATTAATGTGCAATGGAGAGCAGTCAACCTCTGCCTTCCTGAAGATCACACACTGATCTTGTCTACGTTCAGACTCTGGTTTTTGACCTCACACCATTTGACAAGCCTCTCTACCTCCTCTCTGTATACCAACTCATCATTGTCGCTGATGAAGCCAACCATGATGATCATCTACTTCAGCCAGTTGCAGGGAAATCATACATTGAGCCAAACACCACAATGAATGGTCAAAGATTTCACCCAGTGAACAGGTTTACGTATCTTGGCAGCACACCATCCCAGAACATTGTCATTTATGATGAAGTAAATGCCAGGATCGCCAAAGCAAGTGTGGCCTTTGACAGACTTTATAGCAACACCTGCAACAGAAGAAGCAAAAAGTCTAGAGGTGAACCTGAAGCTATATAAGGCCATATAACTTCCCACTCTGTTTTACACCTGCGAAACATGGACTGTGAACCAGTGGCATGCGAAGTAAATAAACCATTTCCACAAAGTCTGCCTCAGAAAACTCCTCAACATGAAGTGGCAAGGCAGAATCCCTGGCACCAAGGTACTTAGCAAGACGGGCCAGCGCACTGTCTACACCATCTGGCCACGTAACTCGGTGCCAGACCATCAGCTGCCTAGGAGACTGCTTTACGGTGAACTACAAAAAGGAAAGCATTCCCGTGGAGGCCAATGAAAGAGCTGTAAAGACACCCTGGAAGCCTTTGGCATCATCTCAGACACATGGGAATATATCGCCCAGAATCGGGTTGAGTAACGCTCCTCCCTCCATAAGGGTACAGTGACACATGAGGCAGAAAGGACAATTGCAGCAGAGAAACATGGGCTGGCCAGGAAAGCCCGAGCCAGCGACCCCAGCCCAATGTGACTGCCGTCTCTTGTCCACGTTTTGAGGGTGAATTGGCCTCTCAGGCCACAGACCAGTCAAGCCTCTGGAAATCACAGATGGCTGGAGTGGTTCTCATCATTGTCTGATGGACAAACAAACGAACAATGATGTTGCTTGAGCTGGTCTGATAGTGCGGTTGTGAGTCAGCAGCATGAATAGAAGCGGGCTGAGAACACAGCCCTGGGGAGATGGGGGGGTGGGGGGAGGCAGTGATGGAGCCTGAGATGTTGCAGCCAACTGGGACTGACTGGGGTCTTTCTGTCCAAGTCCAAGACCCAGCTACGGAGAGGGATGTTGAGTCCCAGTGAGTTTACCCACCATCCTCTGAGGGATCATTGTGTTAAACACCAAGCTGAAGTTGATAAATAACAATTTGGCAAATGAGGCATTATTTTCTAGGCGGGACAGGACCGGGTGGATGGCCAAGGCTATGACATCATCAGTGCACTGGTTTGAGCAGTGGGTGAGCTGGAAGGTGGAATTTTATATGATCCATTACCAGCTGCTCAAAGCACTTCATGATTGTTGAAGTCAGTGCCACTGGCTGTTAAATGTTCAGAGCCGGTGGTGTTCCTGTCACTCTCTTGGGCACTGGAATGATATTGGCTGCCTTGAAGCCCTGCAGTTGCAAAGAGACATTAAAGATGTCCCCCTAAGACCTCTGTTAGCTGATCCATATTGTCCTTCAGCACCTGACCAGGTACATTGTCCAGCCCTGCAGCTTTGCTAGGATCCTCCTCGCTTCAGCTGTGGTCTGTTCCTCAGAGGGAGCAGGGGTTTTCCACGATGTTATGTCATTCTGTGCATCAGATCATGCATAGGCGGCATTCAGCCCATCAGGAAGGGAGTTGTCGCAGGGGAGATTTGGAGTGTGTTATGGTTTGTATACCCTGCTACGTATGGTGCATGTCTCTGGGTTTTCTGTGAGTACTCGCGCTTTGCCTTTCTGATGGCACGTGAAAGCAGGGCTCTTGCTGGCCGTAGTGTCATCCTCTGTATTCTGCCATGATTTCTGGTTTCTGTAGTGTTTAATCACGGTTTCAAAGGTACTTTTAATGTCAGAGGAATGTATACAATATACATCTGAAATGCTTTTTCTTCACAGCCGTCCACCAAAACAGAGGGGTGCCCCAAAGAATGAGTGACAGTTAAATGTTAGAACCCTACAGCTCCCCCCTCCCATGCGTAAGCAGCAGCAAAGCAACGATCCCTCCCCACCAGCAAAAAAAAGCATCGACACCCCCACCGAGCACTCAATTGTGCAGCAAAGCAACAGCGAAGACACAGATTTGCAGTACCCAAAGATTACTCGTTCACCTGGTATTCAGCATACCACAGGCTCTCTTCCTCCCTAATAAGGGAAAAAAGGTGTCTCCATTTCACAGCGAGAGGGGATACATAACAAACAACTCGCTCGTTTACGACGTTAAAAGACCATTGCGTTGCTTTTTCCAAGCTGTGTGCCCGAAGATCTCTGGTCTCTGGGCACACAGCTCAGATCTTCCATCTCCCATGACAGACCGATCTCCTGCCCAGACACCGACCTCCGATTCCTGCCCCCGCACCCCCGTCTCCAGAGCCACGAGGTCTTTGGAACTCCAAAGGTGAGCTAAGCTCTTAGGCCACATCCTTAGCATGTCGAATAACGGCCAGTCTTGAAATCCCGACAGCGGGTCTCATTCCCGCAAAGAACTGAAGTTAGTGTGTGACTCCAGGTCAGGGTCTTTAAAAGAACCCTGAAAGGGAAAAATAAAGATATCAAAGATGGAAATAGAGCTGTTTCCAAAGATGCGAGCAAAGTAGTCGCCGTTTAGCACCATCTTAACTAAGCTTTGCCCTCTTCTTTAACGCCTTCAGTACATTTTCCTGTGTAGCCAGTCACCGATCCCTCATGTTCATCAGTGTTGACGTGACAATCATAGGAAGTCACCTCCCTGAACATGGTCCAGTTGGTTTTTTTTCACAAACCAGTCTTGCCACGCTGCGGTGGCACCTTCTGGCCAGGTCCTGATCTTCTTTTAAGCTGGTTTGACTCGTTTAACCAGTGGTCTGTATGCAGAGATTAGCAAAATGGATGTGTGGTCTGAGGTGAGGATGGGGGCAGCCTTGTAGGCTCCACAAATGTTGTATGGACCAGCTCTAATATATTCTTTCCTGTGGTTGCGAAGTTAACGTGCTGGTAGGAAAAAGAGTAAAACTAGCCCCATTCCTTCCTCTCACCCACACAAATACACACCCCTTTAACACTAGGATAGGCTTCCAGTTTCCAGCGAATTCGAACTCGGGCCTGCAGACACTGACCTTCGACCTTCCCCGCAGATGACAGAGATTCGTGGACTCAGCTCCGGCCAACGGGACTTGACTTCCTGACTTCCAATTCTGAAAGTCCTCCAATCCTGGCAACATCCTGGTGAAACTCCTCTTAAAAAGAGCTGAGTGCTAAGGGGAAGGTTTCTCACAGTCCCAGTGATCCCGTAAAGCCACACTTCCTGAGCCCCTGCCGCCATCGAGCTTTGCGTTGTTCTGGAATTGTTCTGTGTCTCCAGAATCACGGCCTTTTGTCAACCTCTTTAATCCAGATGCAGGTTTTTTAAAAAAATGTTCCTCCTCGAGATGTCAGACCCATTGGTAAAGTCAACATATATTTTCCATCCCAAACTGTGCTTGTAAGTGTTGGTGAGCGGCCTTCCTAAACTGTTTGTGTGAGTGAAGACTGTGACATCCCAGTAATGAAAGGGTTAATGCATGAAGAGTGTTTGATGGCTTTGGGCCTGTACTTGCTGGAGTTTAGAAGAACAAGGGGGGATCTCTTTGAAGCCTATTGAATATTGAAAAGACTAGATAGAGTGGATGTTTCAAGTAGTGGGGGACTACTAGGCCCAGAGAACACAGCTTCAGAATAGAAGGACGTCCCTTTAGAACAGAGATGAGGAGGAATTTCCTTAGCCAGAGGAGTGGTAGATCTGTGGAATTCAATGCCACAAATGCTTTGGAAGCTAGGTCACTGGATATACTAAAATGGAGGTCGATAGGTTCTTGATTAGTGAGGGAGAAGACAGGAGAATGGGGTTGAGAGGGATAATATTTCAGCCATGATGGAATGGCAGATTGGACTCGATGGGCTGAATAGCCTGTCGGCTCCTATGTCTTATGCTCTTATGGAGCAGTACAGTATAGTTGTGACCCTTCAGTACAGACCTATTAACCTGCACTATCAATCTCACCCCACCCTCCCACGTAGCTCAACATTTTTCTTTCATCCATGTGCCTATCTGAACATTTCTTAAATATCCCCAGTGTATCAGCATCTCCCCCCAGCCCTGGTAGGGTGTTCCATTTTTGGTTCCTGCTCTTGTAGTTTCATGTCATTCATTCAGTTTTTTGGTCATTTGGACAAGTTGAAATGGATGAAAAGGGCTTAGACGGATATGAGTGGAACAGAAACAAATGGGGCCAGCTTGGAAGGAAATCTCGGTGAGTTTGGGCAAGTGGCCTCTTTCCAAGCCGCATTCAAAGCTGTTGTCCCAAAATGCAGGATTTCACAATGGTCATGTCTAGGAATGCCAGGGCAGATGGTTAGGCTTTTATCAGAAATGAAATAAATCATTGCCAATCTAACTTCTGAAGCCAGATCTCGTCTGGACTTGTGGGAGCAGAGTGCTACAGTGTGTCAGGAGTTGAGGATCTCGATGAACACTGTGATCATCAGTGAAATTCCAATTTCTCAGAGGTACCTCATCCGCATCTGAAGCAGGATGTTTTTGCTTGGACTATTTCAGTTTGACATTGGGAGTGGCCTGAGGGCTTGAGCATAAACTGCCCAACAGCAGGGATAGGCTGGGTCCTGGGTGGTGAAAGAGCAGTGGGTCTCTAATGATGTGGTGTGTGTTGAGTTTCTGTGAGCCTCATCGTGGGAGCTGCACTGACTGTGTGCAAGGACAGGGATGACATACAGAAGGGAAGTGGAGTTAGTTAACAGATGCATGGGCAATGTCATCTCCTAGTCCAGCCAGTTTGAGTTGCTGAGATGGGGGAGTTGAATGATGTTCCATCTTCTCCTGACTCAGGTTCTTCAGAGAGATTAGAACATTACAATAGGAAATTCCAAGTAAATTTATTGTCAAAGTGCATGTATGTTACCATGTTCTGTCTTGAGATTCATTTTCTCGAAAGCATTTAGAAGGAAATAAAGAAATAGAATAGAATTTACAAAAAAAAAACTATACGTAGATACTGACAAACAACCAATGTGTAAAAGAAGAGAAACTGTGCAAATAAAAATGATCCTTAGAGCTCTCCCCACCCCCCACCCCCAGTATTGGGAACATCTTCCAAAGGTGGTATCCATCATTAATTACCCTCACCACCCGAGACATGCCCTCTTCTCATTCCTACCATCAGCGAGGAGGCTGAAGTCCCACAGTTAACATTTTAGGACTAACTTCTTCCCCTCTGACATCAGAGTTTTGCATTTTTTTTATTGCAACCTGTGGTAATTTGTTATGCCTGCACTGTACTGCTGCCACAAAACAACAAATCTGACGACTTGTGTTAGGTACAATGAACGTGATTCTGACCCACGAGAGGTTGCAGGAGTGTGGGCTGTCTGTTTCTCCCCGTTTCACTTTGCCTCTGCTCCCCTTCCCTAGGCCAAGGTTAAAAAACGTGGACCGGAGCAGTGCACAGCATTTGGAAGTGACTGTGGGCGATCTGACCGTCATTATCACGGACTTTAAGGAGAAAGTGAGGTCGGCGCCGGCGGCCACCGCGACCTCCAGCTCCACGGCCGAGCAGCACAGCCTGAGCAGTTCAAGCTCTGACAACACAGAGAAAGGCTTGTCCCGGTCATCGTCGCCCAGGGGTGACGGATCAGTCAATGGTGAATCCCACTAAAGCACCCGCTGACCTGCTCTTCACCACTCCTGCGCTCAATGGTTCAGTGGACAGCATCTCTACCAGTTCAGTCCTGGGCACTCAGCGTTTCAGTGGGCAAGTCGGCCTGCCTTCAGTTCAGTTTTCAGTGCTTTTTTTTTTAAATAATTCCGCAACCAATCTGGAACTCCTGCACTGTGGCATGTTTTTGAGTGTAATTTTCTATACCTTAGATTGGGCTGCCTATGTGATGTGCTTAAGGACTGAATTCTGAAATACTTGGCTTCTGGCATTCAGAAGCCAATTGACAGTCGACTGTTTCAGCAACTAAACAATGTCTGGAAATGGTTTGCCTGGTTAAGTGCACCTGCTTGTACTTGGTGTGAGCAAATGGGAAAAACATTCTCGAAAACATTTCTATAAATTCTTGCCAACATCTTGCTTTCCAACACTTGTTATTTGGATGGGGGAGAAATCACTTAGCCATTAAAAACCACGGCATTATAAACGCCCTCTGTCATTCATTGCAGTAACTTACAGTTTCACGATGTAGTGCTGGGCTAATTGACCAGGGTTGACTGAGGTTACAGTCCATGCTACTTAAGGGCAGCCACTCAGTTAAAGAATCGAGTTGCTGCCACATTTAAGAGGGCTGTCACTTTGACGCCATGTCCAACTGGGGAGGGGCACAGGTGCGTAACATACGTCACCATGTGCTTCACACAGTTCCTCTCAGCTGGGTGCTCGCTGCCTCACACAGAAGGCAAAGCAAAACAAGAAAAATGCTAATAATTAGATGCTTAGTATGTCTAAAAGTAGTTTTATGAAATGTGTGGGAATAGTTTATGATGATGTTGCCAGTTCTGAAAACTTCAATTAAAGTGTTTTGCTGATGTTTTGAATTTGCGACAGTATTTATACGTATTGTTGTAATAAAAAAATATGCAAGATTACATTCTAGCTTGGGAGCTCGATTACTTCTGCCTTCTGTGGGAACTGCTACTGCCAAAACCAAGGCTCTCTGAGAGCTCTGTGTTGAAACACTCATAAAGGTGGCTGAAAGATTAACTAAAATTTGTTGGATTTGCTCTCTGAAGCTTAATTAGTACTGTTTTTCAACCCAGACCTTTTGTGCATCTCTCCTTATAGAAACGATACAAGGAAAATACCTCACAGTGATCAGAAAAATGAAAATGTTGCAGCAGATAAAAATTTAACTAATTCTTAAGTTTAATCTTAAATTGCATCTCTTTCCAGTAGGCAACTGCCTTTGTTTGAAAAATAAAATTAAATAATAAGAGTTAGTGGGTGATAGAGAAAGGAAGGCCAAGCAGATGATGTGTGATGTCAGACACCTGTCCAATCTGAGAGGCAATGAGTGGCGTAGATTGTATTTTCAGGTGTAGGTCTTTGATACGGATATCAAATTATAGATTGTTTTACATGATGAGATTTTTATATCCTTTCAGGAAAAACTCGGTGTTCATGCTGATATGTGTAGTGTTTGGTATATATTTGATTTTATCGGAAAAGCAACTCACAATTAAAAGATATTTGAATTATACAAGGCCAGTATCTGTTTTTAAAAGTGGAGAATGATGATAATCAGAAAGAATTGAAATACTTTTAACCTCGACAATTAAAGCACTTGTTGCTTACGGTAAGCAGAATGTCAACAGATTGTCACTCCTTTCCCCTGCTCCCCCACCTCTCTTTCCCCTCCCCATACCTATCACCCCTCCTCATCCCTGTCACCCCTCTCCCTCCCCCTCCCCCTCCCCCTCCCCCTCCCCACACCCCTCCCCCATCTCTCTCTCTTGTTCTCGCTCTCTTGTGTTCTCTCTCTCGTTCTTTCTCTGTCTCGTTCTCGCTCGTTCTCTCTCTCTCTCTCTCTCATTCCCTCTCTCATGCTCTCATTGTTGAAGCTCTTTATTCACAGAACAGTACCATTCATTCCATTGAGCTCAAACTGTGTATGACCAACCCAGCGAGCCCCAATAAAGCCCATCTCCCCAGAGCCCTGCAAGTCTCCTTTCAGACACCACAGATGTTACTTCAAGGAGTAATGCAGGTAAGTAACAATGGCCATTTCACTTTTATAATAAAAACTGAATCTGCTGGAAACACTCGACAAGAGTTAACATTCTCCGGAACTGTGCTGCTGGGCTGGAAGCCGTCGTATAGCAGCTTTGGCTGTCTGTGAGAAACCTATCTGTTCCAATGGGATACACTTTGTGAAGCTGGTTGCACCTCCAGTTCCCAGGAGATTCCGAAGTACGTACATAGTAGTTATACAATTCTGTAACTCTGACCGAGTCACCTTCTGGACAGCCACTCTCGAAGTATTGCTGGGTAGCTACCTTTTATTTAACTCAATTTTGCCTCACAGTTTGTGTCAGGACCTGCTTCTTGTTGCACTGGCAACGTAATGGATCCTGTCTGCACTTTGCCAATCACTGCCCACCTTTGCACCGAGCAGAGCCATGAACCGATCATAATTGGTCATGAATGGGACTGTGCCTGGTGAAGATCCACTGTCGTTCTCACATTCTCCATCCTCAGATGATCTGGGGCAGAAGCTGATTCCATTCTTCCATGTGCCTTTGCAGTCTGAGCATTTCAACCAGTGCTTTCTCTTCCCACCTGTCCCTTGCACATTCACTGAACAACCTTGTGAAACTCAAAGTCGTGATTGCTGCTGACCCCATATATCTTGGCAAAGGGGCCGTCCTTCACTTGGACTAGGCTGGATGAGTGCTGATGCCAAAGTAATTTCTGTTATCGAAGTGTATATGTATGTCACCATATACAACCCTCAGATTCTTTTTCTTGTGGGCACACTCAGCAAATCTACAGAATGGTAATGATAATAAGATCAATGAAAGATCAACCAGAGATCGGCAGATATAAATAGATAGCAGTAAGTAACGAGAACATGAAATAACAAGATAGAGAGTTCTTAACAACAGATCATTGGTTGTAGGAACATTTCAGTAGATGGGCAGGTGAGCATAGATATCCCTTTTTGATCAAAAGACTGGATGGTAACTCTTCTTGAACCTGGTGGTGTGAAGACTGAGGGTCTTGTACTTTCTCCTGCTGGCAGCAGTGAGAAGAGAGCATGTCCCGGGTACTGAGAGTCTCTGCTTTCCCACCACAGCTTTTCATGCTCTATGTTGGGAGGGCTTCACCCATGGTGTACTGTCCAAATCCACTACCCTTTGTAGGATTTTCCATTCACAGGCATTGGTGCTTTCATATCAGGCTGTGATGCAGCCAGTCAATACGCTCTCCACTACACATCTGTAGAGGTTTGCCTTCATTGCAAAGATTTGTCTACACCTTGGCATCAGTTCTTCTGCATTGCGACCCTAATCCATCTGTTTCTTGGTAACCTCCTGTTACTCCACCCTCTGTACACTTGGGTTCAGCTAAAGCTCCCCTGCCTTTTGCTTGTGTCAGCGTCAGTCCTCAGTCCTTCTCTCTCCCTGCCTGAATTTAAAAGGGAAAACTCTGTCATCTTCTCTTCCTGAAGGCATGTTGTAGATGAAGCCAGTACCTGGGGCATTCCTCCTGCACTTTCTGCCCAGTGCAGCATCTATAGACTTCAGCTGTCTGTGCTGGCTGAGTACTTGTGTCTAATGTTCCTTCCTCTTCAATCTTTATGACCCAGGCTTTTTACTCTCCATCCACTTACATCCTTGGCCCTTTGTTAAACACTGCGGAGCAATTATCTGTTAAAGTTACTGCGAAATTGCATTCCTGAACTTGGTGAATTTCAAGAACGGTTACAACCCCACAACCATCAGGCTCTTGAACATAAAGGGGATAACGACACTCACTTCCAAGAGAAAATCTGCAGACGCTGGAAATCCAAGCAACACACACACAAAGTGCTGGAGGAACTCAGCAGGCCAGGCACCATCTATGAAAAAGAGTAAACAGTCAACTTTTCAGGACGAGACACTTCAGCAGGACTGGAGAAAAGAAAGATTAGTCAGAGTTAGAAGGGAAGGGAGGAAGAAACACAGGTGATAGGTGAAACTAGGAGGGGGAGGGGTGAAGGAAAAAGCTGTGAAGTTGATTGGTGAAAGAGATACAGGGTGGAGAAGGGGGATCCAATAGGAAAGGACAGAAGGCTGTGGAAGAAAGAAAAAGGGAGGTGAAAAAGTAGAGGGAGGTGACCTTTTGGCGCAGGCGTGACCTGTACAAAAAGGACGGGTTACACTTGAATCCTAGGGGAACCAATATCCTGGCAGGGAGATTAGCAAGGGCTACTGAGGTGACTTTAAACTAGAATGATGTGGGGGTGGGAATCAAATTAAAGAGGCTAGGCGAGAGGAGGTTAGTTCACAACAGGGGGATGGGAACGAGTGCAGAGAGACAGAGGGGTGTAAAGTGTGGGTAGAAGCAAAAAGTAGTAAGGAGAAAAGTAAAAGTGGCAGGTGGACAAATCCAGGGCAAGCATTAAAAAGGGCCACTTTTCAACATAATTGTATAAGGGCTAAGAGAGTTGTAGAAGAGTGTCTGAAGGCTTTGTGTGTCAATGCAAGGAGCATTCGTAACAAGGTGGATGAATTGAAAGTGCAGATTGTTATTAATGATTATGATATAGTTGGGATCACAGAGACATGGCTCCAGGGTGACCAAGGATGGAAGCTCAACGTTCAGGGATATTCAATATTCAGGAGGGATAGACATGAAAGAAAAGGAGGTGGGGTGGCATTGCTGGTTAAAGAAGAGATTAACGCAATAGAAAGGAAGGACATAAGCTGGGAAGATGTGGAATCGATATGGGTAGAGCTGCGTAACACTAAGGGGCAGAAAACGCTGGTGGGAGTTGTGTACAGGCCACCTAACAGTAGTAGTGAGGTCGGCGATGGTATTAAACAGGAAATTAGAAATGTGTGCAATAAAGGAACAGCAGTTATAATGGGTGACTTCAATCTACATGTAGATTGGGTGAACCAAATTGGTAAAGGTGCTGAGGAAGAGGATTTCTTGGAATGTATGCGGGATGGTTTTTTGAACCAACATGTCGAGGAACCAACTAGAGAGCAGGCTATTCTGGACTGGGTTTTGAGCAATGAGGAAGGGTTAATTAGCAATCTTGTCGTGAGAGGCCCCTTGGGTAAGAGTGACCATAATATGGTGGAATTCTTCATTAAGATGGAGAGTGACATAGTTAATTCAGAAACAAAGGTTCTGAACTTAAAGAGGGGTAACTTTGAAGGTATGAGACATGAATTAGCTAAGATAGACTGGCAAATGACACTTAAAGGATTGATGGTGGATATGCAATGGCAAGCATTTAAAGATCGCATGGATGAACTACAACAATTGTTCATCCCAGTTTGGCAAAAGAATAAATCAAGGAAGGTAGTGCACCCGTGGCTGACAAGAGAAATTAGGGATAGTATCAATTCCAAAGAAGAAGCATACAAATTAGCCAGAAAAAGTGGCTCACCTGAGGACTGGGAGAAATTCAGAGTTCAGCAGAGGAGGACAAAGGGCTTAATTAGGAAGGGGAAAAAAGATTATGAGAGAAAACTGGCAGGGAACATAAAAACTGACTGTAAAAGCTTTTATAGATATGTAAAAAGGAAAAGACTGGTAAAGACAAATGTAGGTCCCCTACAGACAGAAACAGGTGAATTGATTATGGGGAGCAAGGACATGGCAGACCAATTGAATAATTACTTTGGTTCTGTCTTCACTAAGGAGGACATAAATAATCTTCCAGAAATAGTAGGTGACAGGGGGTCCAGTGAGATGGAGGAACTGAGCGAAATACATGTTAGTAGGGAAGTGGTGTTAGGTAAATTGAAGGGATTGAAGGCAGATAAATCTCCAGGGCCAGATGGTCTGCATCCCAGAGTGCTTAAGGAAGTAGCCCAAGAAATAGTGGATGCATTCGTGATAATTTTTCAAAACTTGTTAGATTCTGGACTAGTTCCTGAGGATTGGAGGGTGGCTAATGTAACCCCACTTTTTAAAAAAGGAGGGAGAGAGAAACCGGGGAATTATAGACCGGTTAGCCTAACGTCGGTTGTGGGGAAACTGCTGGAGTCAGTTATCAAAGATGCGATAACAACACATTTGGAAAGCGGTGAAATCATCGGACAAAGTCAGCATGGATTTGTGAAAGGAAAATCATGTCTGACGAATCTCATAGAATTTTTTGAGGATGTAACTAGTAGAGTGGATAGGGGAGAACCAGTGGATGTGGTATATTTGGATTTTCAAAAGGCTTTTGACAAGGTCCCACACAGGAGATTAGTGTGCAAACTTAAAGCACATGGTATTGGGGGTAAGGTATTGATGTGGATAGAGAATTGGTTAGCAGACAGGAAGCAAAGAGTGGGAATAAACGGGACCTTTTCAGAATGGCAGGCGGTGACCAGTGGGGTACCACAAGGCTCAGTGCTGGGACCCCAGTTGTTTACAATATATATTAATGACTTGGATGAGGGAATTAAATGCAGCATCTCCAAGTTTGCGGATGACACGAAGCTGGGTGGCAGTGTTAGCTGTGAGGAGGATGCTAAGAGGATGCAGAGTGACTTGGATAGGTTGGGTGAGTGGGCAAATTCATGGCAGATGCAATTTAATGTGGATAAATGTGAAGTTATTCACTTTGGTGGCAAAAATAGGAAAACATTATTATCTGAATGGTGGCCGATTAGGAAAAGGGGAGGTGCAACGAGACCTGGGTGTCATTATTCACCAGTCATTGAAAGTGGGCATGCAGGTACAGCAGGCGGTGAAAAAGGCGAATGGTATGTTGGCACTTATAGCGAGAGGATTCGAGTACAGGAGCAGGGAAGTACTACTGCAGTTGTACAGGGCCTTGGTGAGACCACACCTGGAGTATTGTGTGCAGTTTTGGTCCCCTAATCTGAGGAAAGACATCCTTACCATAGAGGGAGTACAAAGAAGGTTCACCAGATTGATTCCTGGGATGGCAGGACTTTCATATGAAGAAAGACTGGATGAACTGGGCTTGTACTCGTTGGAATTTAGAAGATTGAGGGGGGATCTGATTGAAACGTATAAAATCCTAAAGGGATTGGACAGGCTAGATGCAGGAAGATTGTTCCCGATGTTGGGGAAGTCCAGAACGAGGGGTCACAGTTTGAGGATAAAGGGGAAACCTTTTAGGACCGAGATGAGGAAAAACTTCTTCACACAGAGAGTGGTGAATCTGTGGAATTCTCTGCCACAGGAAACAGTTGAGGCCAGTTCGTTGGCTATATTTAAGAGGGAGTTAGATATGGCCCTTGTGGCTACAGGGAGCAGGGGGTATGAAGGGAAGGCTGGGGCGGGGTTCTGAGTTGGATGATCAGCTATGATCATAATAAATGGCGGTGCAGGCTCGAAGGGCCAAATGGCCTACTCCTGCACCTATTTTCTATGTTTCTATGTTTCTATGTGGTGGGCTGGCAAGGAGATGAGGTGAGAGGGGGAAAGGGGAATAGGTAATTGACAAGGAAGGAGGGTGGGCATTACTGGAAGTTTGAGAAATCGATGTTGCTCCTTCAACTTGAGTGTTGCCTCATCACGACAGTGGAGAAGGCCATGGATTGACATATGGGAATGGGAAGTGGAATTAAACTGAGTCGCCACTGGGAGATCCCGCTTTTCTGGTGTACAGAGTGTAGGTGCTCGGTGAAGCAGTCTCCCAATCTACATCGTATCTCACCAGTATACAAGGGGCCACTCTGGGAGCACTGGATACAATAGGTGACCCCAACAGACTCACAGGTGTCGCCTCACCTAGAAGGACTGTTTAGGGCCCTGAATAGTAGTGGGGAAGGAAGTGTAGGAGCAGGTGTAGCACTTGTTCTGCTTGCAAAGGTAAGTGCCAAGAGGGAGGTCGGTGGGGAAGGACGAATGGACAAGGGAGTCATGTAGGGAGCAATCCCTGTGGAAAGCAGGAAGTGGGGTGGGGAGGAAAGATGTGCTTAGGTGGTGAAATCCTGCTGGAGATGGGGGGAATTATGGAGGGGTGGTAGGTGGGGACAAGAGGACCCTATCCCTAATGGGAGGGCAGGAGGATGGGGTGAGGGCTGACATGCACAAGATGGAAGAGATGTGGTTAAGGGCAGGGTTGATGGTGGAGGAAGGGAAGCCCCTTACTTTGAAGAAGGACAACATCTCCTTCATTCTGGAATGAAAAGCCTCCTCTTGCAAGCAGATGCAGCAGAGATGGAGGAGTTGAGAGAAGGGGATGGCAATTCTGCAAGTAACAGGCTTGGGAAGAGGTATAATCCAGGTAGCTGTGAGAGTCAGTGGGTTTGTAATAGACATCAGTAGATAAGCTCTCTCCAGAGATAGAGCTAGGGAGATCAAGAGAGTGGAGGGAGGTATCAGACAGAAATGGACCAGGTAAATTGAGGGCAAGGTGGAAGTTGGAGGCAAAGTTGATGAAATCAACTAACTAGGCATAGGTGAAGGAAGCAGCACCAATGCAGTCATGGATGTAGCGTAGGAAAACTGGGGAAGTGACATCAGTGTAGGCTTGGAACGTAGACTGTACCACATAGCCAACAAAAAGGCAGGCATAGCTGGGACCCATGCAAGTGCTTGTGGCTACACCTTTTATTTGAAGGAAGCGAGAGGAGCCAAAGGAGAAATTATTGAGAGTAAGGACAAGTTCTTCTAGGCGGAGGAGCATGGTGGTGGAGTGGAACTGCTTGGGTCTAGTGTCCAGTAAAAAAACAGGGAGCATTGAGGCCTTCCTGGTGGGGGATGGAGGTGTATAGGGACTGGACATCCATAGTGAAAATAAAATGCTTGGGGCCAGGGAACTTGAAATCATTGAAAAGATCCAGAGCATGGGAAGGGTCATGGATGTAGGTAGGAAGTTAGAGATCCGGGGGGGATAAAACTGAGTTGAGGTATGCAGGTGTGTAGTCAGGCAGGAACAAGCTGAAACAATGGGTCAACCTGGACAGACAGGTTTGTGGATCTTGGTTTGGAGGTAGCAATGGGAGGTGTGGGGTATGGGAACAATGAGATTGGTGGCAGTGGATGAGAGATCCCCAGATCTGATATGGTCAGCCGTGGTGTGGGAGACAATAACCTGGTACTCCTCAGTTGGATCCTGTTCGAGAAGTAAATAAGAAGAGGTGTCTGAGAGTTGTCGCTGGGCCTCAGTAAGGTGGAGGTCAGTCCTCCAGACTCCTGCTGCAGGTTTGATGGTACAGTATTCACTTGCCCATCCACTCCCACAACCAACTTTAAGGGCTCATTATCTCATGTTCTTGTTCTTCATTTATGTTTGCATTTGCACAGTTTGTCTTCTGCATTCTGGTTGATCTTTCTTCGATCCTGTTATGGTTACTATTCTACAGATTTGCTGAGTATGCCCACCAGGAAACAAATCTCAGAGTTGTATATGGTGACATGTATGTACTCCGATAATAAAACTTACTTTAAACTTTTTTGAATGAGCAGATCCCACTCTACCTCCTCGTCCTAACAGGCACTGGCGATCCATTCTTTGGCACTAAACCAAGTTTAGTTCTGTTTCATTTTAGACAACAGGAAGCCCACTGGTAATCAGAGTATAAATCCAATAACACTTTCAAAAAGATTTGAACAGAATTTGATGTGAATAAAGAATTAAACCTCTTTCTGCAAAAGGGATCACCACAATGAAGAATGTTACTTTTTGATGCATAAAAGTGTTCTCAGTTTAACTTGTGGATGTGGTTCTGATAGCTGGACTTTGCTGTGGTGTTGGTCTATTGGGAGTCTACTTTCACACAGGAGCAATACTTTTAAGTGGAGTCACAGAGTGGGAGCAGGGCAGAGGCAGAGGCAGAAACCGGGTACTCAAAGGCCAGCACTGGAGGGGAGAGGTAATAAAGGAGCAAGAACGCAAGAGTCCAGAGCAAAGTGTCACAGCTGGTAAAGACACTGCCTCACACCTCCATTTGATCCTGTGTGGAGTTCGGTTATTCTCCCCCATGATCATATGGGTTCCCCCCACCCTCCCAAAGGGGTGTAGGTTGTTAGATCAAGTGGTCACCATAGCTACCTGTGGTGTAGGTGAGCAGAAGGATCTGGGTGGAGTTGATGAGAATGGAAGGGTGAATACAATGTGATCAGTGTAATAGCGTGCCTGACACGTGATTCAACAGAGCAGGCAGCCTGCTTCTGAGCTGTGGGACAGATTTGAGGAAGGCCATCACCTTCATCAAAGAGGGAGCCAAGCCTTTTGTAACCAAACAACCAAAGCCCAATCTGCTGCTAACGGCCACATCCTGGGAGATGAGGGTCGATGTGGGAAGGAGGTTGCAGTTCCGGGATGTGGTGCACACAATCCTACGCCCGGACATTGTACTGTCGTCAACTGAAGACAAGAAAATAGTTCTGGTTGAGCTGACTGTGCCGTGGAAGGAGGGATGGGAAGAGGGCCACAAGAGAAAGGCCTTGAAGTACCAGCCTTTAGTGCAGGAGTACAAAGACAAGGGACGGCAGGCATGGTTTTTCCCTGTGGTCTCAGCTGCAGAGGTTTCCCAGCCAAATCAGCATGGCAGTTGTTGTCAGGACTGGACAAAAGGAGCAAAAACCAAGCAGCTCGTAGGATGGGGCAAGAGGCAGGATGAGCCTCTTGTTGGATTTGGAGTAGGCGAGAGGAGGGGAGCTAGAAGCCAGGAGCAGATGGGCAGTGATTTGGCCACCACTGCCGGCCCACCAGCTGGAGAGTGTCATGGTTAAGGGTCGAAACACTCGGTGAAGGTTGGAAACTACTTGATGACATCTGCTCCTGGCTGAAGGCTACGGTTACCTTATAAGGTAACTGGAGAATGCACCCTAACAGGTGTATGTAACAAGCAAAAGGGAAGAGAGTGAGGGGGACTTAAACATTGGACAACCAGGGATTAATTTTAGGAGTACAGAACACATGGAAGTTGTGGTCTAGAATGGGAGTGTGGGTGAAGGTTAGCAGGAAGCAAGGAGAGTCCTCAAGATAAAGAACTAAATATTTATTTTTAAGTTGTGGATTTGATGTCCTGCACAAGGCAGGTTTGTGTTAGAACAAGTTGGGAGAACTCTAAACTCAGGACACACCAAACCCCCGCCCTTCAATCTTCTGCTAGGTGCCATCGACAAGTAAGGCCATGACAGGTGAGTCAGTATTGACAGGTGAGGCAATTTTAGATTGGACAATAAACTTGTATTCTTTTGCAGAATTCATAATGTGATGTAGGGAAGGAGAGGGAGAGAAAAATGAGGTAGAGGAAATGTGGAATGGAATGAATTCCAGGGAAAACTAAATGGAGATGATCCAAATTGAAATATGAATGAAAAAGGCAACGATTAACTCCTCCACTTGCATTTGTTAAGACATAGAAGTAGAATTAGGGCATTTGGCCCATTGAGTCTGCTCCAGTATCAGTCTCGACCCCATCTTCCTGCCTGCTCTTCATAACTGTTGACGCCCTTACTAATCAAGAACTATCAGCTTCTGCTTTAAATATGCCCAGTGACTTGGTCTCCACAGCCACTTATGGCTATGAATTCCACAGATTCACCACCCTCTGGCTAAAGAAACTACTCCACAACTCTGTTCTAAAGACGTTCTTCTAACCTGAGGCTGTGCGCTCTGGTCTTAGACTCCTCCACTACAGGAACATCCTCCCCACACGCACTCTGTCTAGGCCTTACAATTCCTGGTTGCTTCATTTGCTCTGTATTTCTCTCTCACTCTCTGGTGTAACCTGTCTCTCTGTCCATTTCTCTCCCTCCAACTGCAGTGTAACTTTTCCACTCCATGCTTCACTTTGTCTCTTCCCCCTCTCTCAGCCCCTTTCAAAGATCAAAGTAAATTTATTAACAAAGTACATACATGTCACCATATTCAACCTTGAGATTCATTTTCTTGCAGGCATTCACAGTGAATACAAGAAACACAATAGAATCAATACAAGATGACACTCAACAGGACAAACAATGGCCAATATGCAAAAATATACAACAAACTGTGCAAATACAAAAAGAAAGAGGGGAGGGGGGGTAAAAAAAAACATGATAATAAATATCAAGAACACAAGATGAAGAGTCCTTGAAGGTGAGTCCAGAGATTGTGGGAACATTTTAGTGATGGGGGCAAGTGAAGTTCTCCTTACTGTTCAAGAGTCTGTACCACCTTCCTGATGGTAGCAGCAAGAAGAGAGCGTGGTCTAGGTGGTGAGGGTCAGGTCCCTGATGATGGATGCTGCTTTCTTGCAACAATGCTCCATATAGATATCCTTAATGGTGGGGGGGACTTTACCTGTGATGGACTGGGCCGTTTCCACTCCCTTTTTGTAGGCTTTCTCTATATTAAGCCTCAGTGTACATGGTATATCATGATTTTCTCTTTACTTACGTATACAGTCCCTATTACAAGTATTCACCTCCCTTGGAAGTTTTCATGTTTTATTGCTTTACAACATTGAATCACAGTGGATTCAATTCACTTTTTTTTGATACTGATCAACAGAAAAAGACTATCATGTCAAAGTGAAAACAGAGCTCTACAAATAGATCTAAATTAATTATGAATATAAAACTAATTGGCCTAATCTCAAATAATAATGAGGCAGCCTACAGTGAAGAAGTCATCACCCTGACACAGTGGTGTCAAGAAAACAACCTCTCCCTCAATGTCGCAAAAACAAAGGAGCTGGTTGTGAACTACAGGAGGAACGGGGACAGGCTAACCCCTATTGATATCAATGAACCTGGGGTTGAGAGGGTAAACAGCTTTAAATTCCTAGGCATAAACATCACCAAGGATCTCACGTGGTCTGTACATACCAGCTGTGTGGTGAAAAAGGTACAAGAGTGCCTCTTACCCCTCAGACAGTTGAAGAAATTTGGTATGGGCCCCCCAAATCCCAAGAACTTTCTACAGGGGCATAAGTGAGAGCATCCTGACTGGCTGCATCACTGCCTGGTACGGGAACTGTACTTCCCTCAGTCACAGGACTCTGCAGAGAGTGGTGCGGACAGCCCTGCGCATCTGTAGATGTGAACTTCCCACTATTCAGGACATTTACAAAGACAGGTGTGTAAAAAAAAAAGGCCCAAAGGATCATTGGGGACCTGAGTCACCCCAACCACAATCTATTCCAGCTGCTACCATCCGGGAAACGGTACCGCAGCATAAAAGCCAGGACCAACAGGCTCCAGGACAGCTTCTTCCACCAGGCCATCAGACTGATTAATTAATGCTGACACAAGTGTAGTTCTATGTTATTACTGTTGTACATACTATTTATTATAAATTGCACATTTACATGGAGATGTAACGGAAAGATTTTTACTCCATGTATATGAAAGATGTGAATAATGAAGTCAATTCAATTAAATAATTGGTTGCATAAGTATTCACCCACTTTAATATGACACAGCAAGTCATCACTGGTGCTGCCAATTGGTTTTAGAAGTCACATAATAATTAGTTGAATGGAGATCACCTGTGTGCAGTCAAGGTGTTTCAATTGATTGTAGTAAAAATACACCTGTATCTGGAAGGTCCAGCTGCTGGTGAGTCAGTATCCTGGCAAAAACTACATCATGACGACAAAAGAACCATTCTGGGAAAAGGTTATTGAAAAGCACAAGTCAGGAGTACAAGAAAATTCCCAAGTGACTGAATATCCCTTGGAGTTCAGTTAAGTCAATCCTCAAGAAGTGGAAAGAATATAGCACAGCTGTAAATCTGCCTAGAGCAGGCCATCCTCAAAAACTGAGTGACAGTGCAAGAAGGGGACAAGTGAGGGAGGCCACCAACTCTGCAGGAATTACAAGCTTCAGTGGCTGAGACGGCAGAGTGCCAAAGAGAAAGCCTCTGTTTGAAAAAAAAATCACATGAAATCTCAGCTAGCGTTTGCCAGGAGGCATGAGGGAGGCTCTGAAGGCAGCTAGAAGGCATATTGGTCTGAAGAAACCAAAATTGAGCTTTTTGGCCATCAGAGGAAACTCTATGTTTGGTGTAGGTCAAACACAGCACACCACCCCTACCATGAAGCATGGTGGTGGCTGTATCATGCTGTGGGGGTCATCACAGCAGCAGGCCCTGGAAGGCTTGTGAAGGTAGCGGATAACATCAATGCAGCAAAATACAGGGAAATCCTGATACATTCTGCAGGAGAACTGCAAGTTGGGAAAAGATTTGTTTTCCAGCAAGATAATGCCCCCTAGCATAAAGTCAACGCTACACAGGAATAACTTACAAAGAACAAATTTAATGTCCTGGAGTGGCCAAGTCAGAGTCCTGACCTCAATCCAATTGAGCATTTGTGGCTGGACTTGAAAAGGGCTGTTCACTCACGATCCCCATGCAATCTAACAAAGCTTGAGCAGTTTTGTAAAGAAATGGGAAAAATTGCAGTGTCCAGATGTGCAAAGCTGGTAGCCATCCAGGCTCAACAAGAAGCTCAGAGACCTTGGCCTTGACCCTGCCTTGTGCAGCTGGATCCTGGGCTTCTCGTCAGATCGCCGGCAGGTTGTAAGAGTGGGCTCCCTCACTTCCAACCCTCTGTCTCTCAATACAGGAGCCCCTCAGGGCTGTGTACTGAGTCTCTTCCTTTACTCCCTGTATACCCATGACTGTGTCACCGCCCACAGCTCCAATCTGCTAATTAAATTTGCCAACACTACATTGATTGGCCTTATCTCAAACAATAACGAGGTGGCCTACAGGGAAGAAGTCATCTCTCAGACACAGTGGTGTCAAGAAAACAACCTCTCCCTCAATATCGCAAAAACAAAGGAACTGGTTGTGGATTACAGGAGGAATGGAGATGGGCTAACCCCTATTGACATCAATGGATCTGGGGTTGAGAGGGTAAACAGCTTCAAGTTCCTCAGCATAAACATCACCAAGGACCTCACGTGGTCTGTGCACACCAGCACCTCTTTCACCTCAGACGGTCGAGGAAGTTTGGTATGGGCCCCCAAATCCTAAGAACTTTATATAGGGGTACAATTGAGAGCATCCTGACTGGCTGTATCACTGCCTGGTGTGGGAACTGTACTTCCCTCAGTCACAGGACTCTGCAGAGAGTGGTGTGGACAGCCCAGCGCATCTGTTGTTGTGAACTTCCCATGATTCAGGACATTTACAAAGACAGGTGTGTAGAAAGGGCCCAAAGGATCATTGGGGACCTGAGTCATCTCAACCACAATCTATTCCAGCTGCTACCATCTGGAAAACAGTACCGCAGCATAAAAGCCTGGACCAACAGGCTCCAGGACAGCTTCTTCCACCAGGCCATCAGACTGATGAATTCACACTGACTTGAGTGTACTCTATATTACATTGACTGTTCTATTTATTATAAATGATGATAAATTACTATGATTGCACATTGCACATTTAGACAGAGATGTAACGTAAAGATTTTTACTCATCGTGTACGTGAGGGGTGTAAGAAATAAAGTCAATTCAATTCAAGGCTGTAATTGCTGCCAAAGGTGCATCTACTAAATACTGACTTAAAAGGGGGTGAGTAATTATGCAACAATTATTTTGTGTTTAATAACTGTAATAAATTTAGATCAATTTGTAGAAACTTCATTTCACTTTGAGAGTCTTTTCTATTGATCAGTGTCAAAAAGTCGAATTAAATCCAGAGATTAATTATTGTAAAATGATAAAATATGAGAACTTCCAAGGGGGTTGAATATTTTCTATAGGCACTGTATTTGTATTCACTCTCTGTAGCTGAGCACATTTCTTGCTTATTTTATGTATTTTCCTCCTTTTAGCACTATTTCCTCATTATTGCAATATCTTACTCTCTCTAAACCTGTGTACATCCCTGTTAGTGTCTGTTTAATTTCTTCTGTCTGTATCTCCCGCTCTCACAAGCTGGGTACTTGGTTCAGTGTTTGTTTTCCAGATCTTTTGCCCGGTGAATATTTCTAATTTCCATGGCCTCTGTATCTCAATGCACATAAAGTGGCCACTCAGTGTATGTTCACAGTCTACTGCTGCCTTAGCCCATCCACCTCAAGGTTCAATGTGCTCTGCATTCAAGGATGTTCTTCTGCACAGCACTTGTTATAACACGTGGTTGTTTGAGTCACTGTCGCCTTCCTGTCAGCTTGAACCAGTGTAGCCATTTTCCTCTGATCTCTCACATTAACAAGGCATTTCCACCCAAAGACCAGCTGGCACTGGATGTTTATTTTGTTTTTCACACCATTTTCTGTAAACTCCAGAGACCCTTGTGCCTGAAAATTTCCCTGACTGGCACCCAAGTCACTAAGATCACATTTCTTTGCCATTTTAATATTTGGTCTGAATGGACTTCCTGAACACAAGACCAGAAGAAATAGAGGCAGTAGGCCAGAGCTCTGCCATTTCTGATCCATTTCCCTCTCAACCCCCTTCTCCTACCTTCTCCCCATAAACCTTTCATTTCCTCAATAATTCAGAACCGATAAACCCCCACCTTAAGTACGCCCAGTGACCTTGCCTCCACACAGCCGCCTGTGGGAATGAGTTCCACAGATTCACCATCCTCTGGCAAAAGACATTCCACCTCATCTCCGTGCTAAATAGGCATCCTTCTATTGTGATGTTGTGCTGTCTGGTCCTAGATTCTCCCACCATAGCAAACATCCTCTCCACATCCACTCGATCTAGGCTTTTCAGTATTTGATAGGTTTCAATGAGATCACCCCTCCCATTCTTAGAAACTCCAGCAAGTAAAGGCTCAGAATCATCAATCGCTCCTCATACAATAAGCCATTCATTCCCAGAAATGTTCTGATGAATCTCCTCCGAACCCTCTCCCATTCAGTAAATCCTTTCTTAAATAAGGGGCCCAAAACTGCTCTCAATACTCCAAGTGAGGCCTCATCACTGCCTTGTACAGCTTCAGCATTGTGACCTTGTTTTTATATTCTAGTCCTCATGAAATAAATGTTAACATTGCATTTGCCTTCCTCACCACCATCTCAATCTGCAAATTAAGCTTTAGGGAGTCCTGTACGAGGACTCACCAGTCTCTTTACACCTCAGATTTTTTAATTTTCTCTCTATTTAGGAAACAGTCTACACTTGTATTTCTTCCCAACAATGTATTCGATTTGCCACATCTTTGCCCATTCTCCTAATCCAAGTCCTTCTGTAGCCTCCACCTCAAAACTATCTGCCCCTGCACCCATCTTCGTATAATGCACAAAGCCAACAATTCAGTCATCCAAATCATTGATATTCAATATAAAAAGTAGTCCCGACACTGACCCCTGCAGAACACCACTAATTACTGGCAGACAATCAGGAAAGGCTCCCTTTATCACTGCCGTTTGCTTCCTGCCAGTAAGCCAATCTGCTATCTATGCTAGTACTCGTATCTCTCCTGTAATACCAAGGGCCCATGGCTTGTTGAGCACCTTGTCAAAGGCCTTCTGAAAATCCAAGTACACAACACCACTGATTCTCCTTTTTCTATCCTGCTTGTTACTTCCTCAAAGAGTTCCAACAGATTTGTCAGGCAAGATTTTCCTTGGAGACTATGCTGACTTTGAGCTATTTTATCACGTGCCTCCAAGTACCCCGAAAACACTTCCCAACATCTCCCCGACCACTGAGGTCAGACTAACAGACATAGAATTCACTTCCTTCTGCCTCCCTTTCTTCTTGAAGAGTGGAGACATTTGCAATTACAGATGGGGATGAGGGGCCGAAAAGGACTGAGAACACTTGCTGACTCATGGAAAAGACCAGAGCCAAGGCGTGTGGTCATGAAGGTGCAAGGAAGAGTGACGCATCGAAGTGAATGGGGAGACGGCCACCGGGATGACGACAGCCAGCAGATGGATTGGTACATTTGGACCCGGCTTGGTGGTCACTCTTCATGAAAGGACCGCTCTCCTTGTATGCAAACAAAAAATGTTTCTGATATTCTGAGATTTTTGTTATTATTGGACTGTACTTTATATTAGTTTCCTTCAGTTTTTTGGTGTTTTCTTCCTTGTGGTCTATTGCAGTTTTAATGCTATTGTCACTTTTCTTTTCCATGAGTGAGAGGTTCAGGGATTATTATCGTTGCAGTCCTCTTCTAACCCATTCTCTTCTGAGCTACAATGCCAGAGACCCAGTCGCTGTGGCTCACCCAGATCATCAATCCTCTCAACAGTATCCAAAATGGTGCATTTATTATTGACTGGAACAGCCATAGGGGTACTTTACATTGGCTGCCCATTTCCCATCCCTCTCCTAACAGTCACCCATTTACCTGCCTCCTGCAACTTAGGGGTCACTACCTCCCTGTAGCTCCTGTCGTCTTCAGTTTCCTGTATGATCTGAAGGCCATCAAGATGCAGCCCAATTCCTTAACACATTCTCTGAGGAGCTGCAGCTCAGATGTGGTTATCGGGGAGGCTGCAGGTGTTCCAGAATTCCCACATCTCAAACAAAGAACACAACACAACCCCTGGAGCCACTCTCACTGCTGAACTATACACTAACAGATGAAGAATGAAAAAGAAGAAACTCACCAGATACTTACCTCGCTGAAGTCTGAGCCAAAGCCTCATCATTCTAATCCCAGACCACTGAAACAGTGATTCCTCTTGTCCCAGTCTTATTTTTATTTGCCTTTGCTAATGAATCATGACTGTGCAGCCGAAAGAAATCCAAAATCCCACGAAACCTTTTTTTTTAAATCTCTCTCCCTACATGGATGGGAGAAGTCTGGAGGGTAATGGACTGGGTGCAGGTCAATGAGACTAGCAGAATACAGTTTTGGCACAGACTAGAAGGGTCAAATGGCCTGTTTTCTGTGCTGTAGTGTTCTATGGTTCTGATGTATGCAAGGCCTTCACCAGTGATATCAACTGCAGATGTATACCTTTATGCATTGAGTTGCTGCCACAAGTTTGGTTGATTAGATATTTGTATGAACAAGGGGTACAGCTGTACCTAATATAATGGCCACAGACTGTATAACATTATTGTCCTCAGTCTTTCCTTTGCCTGTATTAGACTTATCTTGTCATTTCTATGTTTTTCTCTCAATAGTTCTGTCTCTCTCCACTCTCTCTACCTTTTACATAATGTGATTCTCTTTATTATGGTGCTATAATATTCTGTGCCTCATTGAAATACAGAGTAATGCAAGCAGAGGGGGAACAGGTGTTTATTAACATCCCACTGTGTATCACTGCCTCCCTACCCAAGTACTTCCTTGTACAGAGGCAGTATTTATCCTTCAGTATTTCTGTCTTACTCAGTTTTGTTTTTCCCTCTCACTATTGTAGCTATGTTTTCACAGAACCAACAAGTCCCATCTCCCCACAGTGCTACAAATCCTTCTGAAAATGCAAAATTGAATCTGCTTCCACACACAACCACTTGATGTGGGTGTATCTTTTTCATAGCATCAGATGTCCAATTTGCTTTTCTCAGGTTAAATCTTGGTAGGTACTTTGATGGTACAGGTCTCAGAACTGGAAGGGATTCTACCTAGACTGGACGATGTTGGGATTTGGGTGTATGTTGGAGGACTGTGCATATGAAGAGGTTGGAGCTTGCCGAGGTAACAAAGGCAAGGTCTGGGTTGTATCCTTTTCTCCATCTGGCACTTGTGAAAGTAGGGGTGTCCTTTGGCTCATATAGTAGCTCAAGGCTGTTGTTTAGAGCCCATGATACAACAACTTCTCCATTTGCATCGTCAACTTCGTATTCCCAGTTGGTGCTATGGCTATTAAAGTCACCAATAATGAGGTACATTTTGTCCTGGAGATCTAGGTTAGGTGGCCACATGAATGGGTTATTAGGGGGTTTGTAGACCAAGATGATATTTATGTGTTTTGTTTCAACTTTCAGAAGTTTTGTGCCAGCTTGGATGTTTGCTGTGCTCATTACTATAGATTTGTGTTTGACAGACGGAAGTGGTGCACTCTCAACAGAGCGAGAGCGGGAGTTTGTAGGACGGGAGACAATTTGGTGAAGTGGGGTTTAAAGACCAGCAAATCCTGTGAGTGTGGCGAAAGGGTGCAGAAGATTGAACATGTTTTGCGCAACTGCCCACTCTCGCCTGATTTAGCTGACACTGACTTGCTCAACATCAACCAGACAACACTAGAGTGGCTGGCTGTCTGGTGTGACAAGCTATGAGTGAATAGCATCAGAGAGCACAGAAATGGCATTTGGTCCATCTAGTTCATGCCAAACCATTATTCTATTCAGTACAATTGACCTGCACATGGACCATACCCCTCCCATCTATGTACTTATCTGAACTTCCCCTGGCAGTCTCACCGCCCTCCAAGTGAAGTTCTCCTTAAATGTTTTACTTTTCACCCAAAACCTCCAGTTCTAGTCTCAGTGGAAAAATCCTGCTTGTGTTTAGCTTTTCTATACCCTTTATAAAACAAAAAAGTATATAAAATTATAACAGCAAATCATAACTAGTTAAAAGAAAAAGAGCCAGGAGATAACATGCATGTTTAGTTTTTACTTTAATCGAGGCGCACACATATGGCAGTGGCGTAATGACACATGCCCATGCACGTACTTCTACGTATAACCCATAATGAATTATTTAAATAACAAAGAATGCTTAAACAATACACTTAGAATATTACTCAAATATATGCACACAGTATACTATATAATACTGCTATAAAGACATCCAGAGCAGAATAAATTTTAAAGTGTCCCATTCAGGTCTAAAGATTTAATTACTTGTGGAGGATTTCTTATTCTCGTCAAGAAATACAGTTTTCTTGGCAGTTGAGACTTACAGCTGCGAATCAATCTCAGGTTCTGGGGACTCATTGATGGTTGTAGAGATGACTCTGGAACTGCAGGAAGTGGTTCTGACAGCTCTGGACACCTTTCTTCTGGACATGGCATCCCAAACAGTGCACGCCAAACTTCACTGGATAACGTGGATCATAATGTGCGAGTACAGTGCTGGATGTCACCATTTCCTGTTCCTTTACGAAAGCCACCTCTCACCGCCTTGTCCATTGCCACTTCTTCCTGATTTGTAGTAGTGAGTTCAAGGGGTGGCGCACAGTAGCCAGGTTGGCAGGATCCTGTTGTAGTCATTGACAGATCCTATAAAGGACCACAAATGTGACACATTCTCTGACCTTGGGGCATCCGCCACTGCTCAAATTTTCTCAGGACACTTGTGTAATTCTTGTGTGTCAATAGCGTGACCACAGTAAGTGATGCATGTTTTTAAGACTTCGCACTTATTGCACCACGTTGAGCTCATAATCTTCTAATTTTTTTAGCACTCTCTTCAGATTCTGGAGATATTCCTTATAATCCTTACAATGACAATGATGTCACCCAGTTAACACTAAGTGCCTGGGCAGCCTTGCAGCTCCTGTTCCATTGCTTTCTTCCAGATTACAAGTGAAGATGCTACTACAAAAAAAAGCCTATTATAATGATAAAACCCTTTGAGTGTTTCTGGTGAGAAACACTTTGGACTCTTTTTTTCCATCTCCGTCTGTAGGTAGCCTCAGCTAAGGCCACTTTGCTGAAGTGTTTTATAGAACATAGACCATAGAATAGTACAGCACATTACAGGCCCTTCGGCCCACAATGTTGTGCCAACCTTCAAACCCTGCCTCCCATATAACCCCCCACCTTAAATTCCTCCATATACCTGTCTAGTAGTCTCTTAAACTTCACTAGTGTATCTGCCTCCACCACTGACTCAGGCAGTACATTCCACACACCAACCACTCTCTGAGTAAAAAAACCTTCCTCTAATATCCCCCTTGAACTTCCCACCCCTTACCTTAAAGCCATGTCCTCTTGTATTGAGCAGTGGTGCCCTGGGGAAGAGGTGCTGGCTATCCACTCTATCTATTCCTCTTATTATCTTGTACACCTCTATCATGTCTCCTCTCAACCTCCTTCTCTCCAGAGAGTAAAGCCCTAGCTCCCTTAATCTCTGATCATAATGCATACTCTCTAAACCAGGCAGCATCCTGGTAAATCTCCTCTGTACCCTTTCCAATGCTTCCACATCCTTCCTATAGTGAGGCAACCAGAACTGGACACAATACTCCAAGTGTGGCCTAACCAGAGTTTTATAGAGCTGCATCATTACATCGCGACTCTTAAACTCTATCCCTCGATTTATGAAAGCTAACACCCCATAAGCTTTCTTAACTACCCTATCCACCTGTGAGGCAATTTTCAGAGATCTGTGGACACGTACCCCGAGATCCCTCTGCTCCTCCACACTACCAAGTATCCTGCCATTTACTTTGTACCCTGCCTTGGATTTTGTCCTTCCAAAGTGTACCACCTCACACTTCTCCGGGTTGAACTCCATTTGCCACTTCTCAACCCACTTCTGCATCCTATCAATGTCTCTCTGCAATCTTCAACAATCCTCTACACTATCTACAACACCACCAACCTTTGTGTCGTCTGCAAACTTGCCAACCCCCACATCTAGGTCATTAATAAAAATCACGAAAAGTAGAGGTCCCAGAACAGATCCTTGTGGGACACCACTAGTCACAATCCTCCAATCTGAATGCACTCCCTCCACCACCACCCTCTGTCTTTTGCGGGCAAGCCAATCCTGAATCCATCTGACCAAACTTCCCTGGATCCCATGCCTTCTGACTTTCTGAATAAGCCTACGGTGTGGACCTTGTCAAATGCCTTACTAAAATCCATGTAGATCACATCCACTGTACTACCCTCATCTATATGCCTGGTCACCTCCTCAAAGAACTCTATCAGGCTTGTTAGACACGATTTGCCCTTCACAAAACCATGCTGACTGTCCCTGATCAGACCATGATTCTCTAAATGCCCATAGATCCTATCTCTAAGAATCTTTTCCAACAGCTTTCCCGCCACAGACGTAAGGCTCACTGGTCTAAAATTACCCGGACTATCCCTACTACCTTTTTTGAACAAGAGGACAACATTCGCCTCCCTCCAATCCTCCGGTACCATGCCCATGGACAACGAGGACATAAACGAGGCCAGAGGCTCAGCAATCTCTTCCCTTACCTCATGGTGCAGCCTGGGGAATATTCCGTCAGGCCCCAGGGACTTATCTGTCCTAATGTATTTTAACAACTCCAAAACCTGCTCTCCCTTAATATTAACATGCTCCAGAACATCAACCTCACTCATATTGTCCTCACCATCATCAAGTTCCCTCTCATTGGTGAATACCGAAGAGAAGTATTCATTGAGGACCTCGCTCACTTCCACAGCCTCCAGGTACATCTTCCCACCTTTATCTCTAATCGGTCCTACCTTCACTCCTGTCATCCGTTTCTTCTTCACATAATTGAAGAATACCTTGGGGTTTTCCTTTACCCTACTCGCCAAGGCCTTCTCATACCCCTTTCTTGCTCTTCTCAGCCCCTTCTTAAGCTCCTTTCTTGCTTCCCTATATTCCTCAATAGACCTATCTGATCCTTGCTTCCTAAACCTCATGTATGCTGCCTTCTTCCACCTGACTAGATTTTCCACCTCACTTGTCACCCGTGGTTCCTTTACCCTACCATTCTTTATCTTCCTCACCGGGACAAATTTATCCCTAACATCCTGCAAGAGATCTCTAAACATCGACCACATGTCCGTAGTACATTTCCCTGCAGAAACATCCCAATTCACACCCGCAAGTTCTAGCCTTATAGCCTCATAATTTTCCCTTCCCCAATTAAAAATTTTCCAGTCCTCTCTGATTCTATCCTTTTCCATGATAATGCTAAAGGCCAGGGAGCAGTGGTCACTGTCCCCCAGATGCTCACCCACTGAGAGATCTGTGACCTGACCCAGTTCATTACCTAGTACTAGACCTAGTATGGTATTCCCCCGGTCGGCTTGTCCACGTACTGTGACAGGAATCCGTCCTGGACACACTTAAAATTTTCCTCTAATCTGGGCAGCAGGTATTGATATGCTTTCAGTATTGATTTGATGGTAACCTTAAAATCACCACAGATCCTGACAGACCCAGTCCTCTTGGCTACTGGGACCACTGTTATTGCCCACTCAGCCTTGGAAAGAATTCCTACAGCCTCTATGTAACCTAACTCACTGGATACTTTATCACGGATAGTATAAGGAACTGGACAGGCTTTGCAAAACATTGTGGCATTTTGGTTTACCACCAGTTCATCCTTGATAAATTTTACAATGCCATCCCTTAACATTGTGGTCGGGTGCTTCCAGGAAGCTGCATCAGCAAGTTTGCAACGCTGGAAGCTCATGGCAGGGAGAGTTTCTTCCTTCTACTGTCTGCGTGAGATGTTAGGGCTATCAGGACTTTGAGACTTTTTTTTTTACCGTCCCCATGGTTTGCTCTTATCAAATTACGGTATTGCTTTACACTGTTGTAACTATATGTTATAATTACGTGTTTTTTGTCAGTTTTAGTCTTGGTCTGTCTTGTGTTTCTGTGATATCATACCAGAGGAACATTGTATCATTTTTAATGCATGCATTACTAAATGACAATAAACGAGGACTGAGTGCCCTCATAATCTAATCTAATTCACTCACAATAGACTTTTGCAAGAGATGTGGCATGCAAATTGTGGATGGATTAGCCAATCACATCCACACAATGCTAGCCCTCCTGTTTTTACTACATACAACCCCTATGTGGCTTGTTGGTTGTTGTATTTCTCTGATATTAATTTCATCATGTCGCAACAGTACCACAATTTGCTCAGCAGGCAGGTTTCTATTTGGGTGTTGCAATTTTGCTCACGCTCAGTTTCATTCCTGACTGCAACTCAATTACATCTGTCTACCGTTTACATTGATACAGCTATTTCAACTGTTCTTTCATATGTAAATTATACTTCGGATAAGACTTGTTTTTGAATGCTTTCTTTTAAGATTCCACAATCCAAATGATCTCCCAGTACATTATTAAGCATATCACTGAACTGACAATACTCAATCTCTTCAATTCAGTCTCGGGAGCTGAAATGGATTCCCCTTCCTTTTGAGTTTGCTTATGAAACTTAAGTCATTCTGCAGTCAACAATAATATTGGTTCTAAATGTTCCTACATTACTTTCATAATATCAGTTAGTGTCGTTGGAGTAGTCAAACTTCTAAGTAAACTGCTTTTCCACCCAATGCACTCAACAAAACCGCCACTTGTTTCTCATTGGCTATTTCATTTGCTTCAAAATACAGTTTAATTTGCTCAGTATACATATTCCAGTTGTCTCTTGTGCAATCAAATGTATCTAACTACTGATGTAGCTAGCCATTTCTGCGTTTTTTAATTTATGATTATCACTCAGTACTTACTGCACTTCAACAGATAGGTGGTTGTCTCAGGTTTGTTTAAAACTTCTTCGTCACCACTGTTATGTTTTGTACCTCCAAAACATCAAAACTAATTAAAAGAAAAACACGGAGCTGGGAAATAACTCGGGTACATTTAGCTTTGTTTTTACTTTAAGCAAGGTACACACATGTGACATGGTGGCACTTTGACGTATGCTATGCACATACTTTTACATATAACCTGTAATGAATTATATGAACATAAAATGCTTAAACAATATATTTGTTCTTGAAGGTGGATCTTGGGCAAAATGTCAACTATTCATTTCCATAGATGCTGACTCACCTGCTGAGTTTTCCAGCATTTTGTCTATTGCAATATATTTACAATATTACTCAAATATTACTGATACATTAAATACACAACACCTCTCTCCGATCTCCCCTCATTCTCCTACGCTCTAGGGAAGAAAGCTCTAACCTGTTCAACTTTTCCCTATAACTCAGGTCCTCAAGTCCTAACAACATCCTTTAAATTTCCTCTGTACTCTTTCAGTTTTATTGATCTCTTTCCTAAAGGCAGGTGACCAGAACTGCACATAATACTCCAAATTTGGCCTCATCAACACCTTTTTCAACTTCAATGTCCCAACTTCTTTTCCTTTAATCACTCTGTTTGCTAAAGAATATTCTTCACTCCTTTGCAAATGCCCTTTAAGTTTGATTCTCTCTCTCTCTGCCTATTTCTTAATACATCCTTTATTTTGCCTCCCAGTGAAATTCATAGAGAAATCTGCAATCTGCATGTTTTTGTCTGACTCATTCACAATCTCTGGCATTCTATGCATCACTATCTTACTTCTCTTACTTCACCAGTGACTTAATCATTTTACAATATTTCATTGTTTCTTGGTACTCCACATTTTGAACTTCTTTTCTGAATTTCAGGGCAGACAGGTATGTGTGACCCACTATGTGAGAAAGGTGGGAGAGAGATTAAAGATCAATATAAATTAATTATCCGAGTACAGTGGTGCTAGAAAGTTGGTGAACCCATTCGAATTATCTAATTCTACATAAATGTGACCTAAAATGTGATCAGATCTTCACACAAGTCCTAAAACTAGATAAAGAGAACCCAATTCAACAAATAACACAAAACATTATACTTTTCCCACTTCTTAAACAAGAGAAAATTTGTAGACACAGTGGTACAATTGAGAGCATCCTGACTGGCTGCATCACTGCCTGGTATGGGAACTGTACTTCCCTCAACCGCAGGACTCTGCAGAGAGTGGTGCGGACAGCCCAGCGCATCTGTAGATGTGAAATTCCCACTATTCAGGACATCTATAGAGAACGGTGTGTAAAAAGGGCCCGAAGGATCATTAGGGACCCGAGTCACCCCAACCACAAACTGTTCCAGCTGCTACCATCCAGGAAACAGTAAAAGATTTTTACTTATGTATAGGAAGGATGCAAGTAAAAAGTCAATTCAATTCAAATCAAAGCAATACACACAAAATGCTGGAGGAACTCAACAGGTCAGGCAGCATCTATGGAAAAGTGTAGAGTCAGCATTTCAGGCTGAGACCCTTCAGCAGGACTGGGGAAAAAGAGTAGATTTAAAGGGGTGGTGGGGGGGGAAGAGGAAGAAACACAAGGTGAGAGGTAAAACTGAGAGGAGGAGGGGTGAAGTAAAGAGCTGGGAAGTTGGTGAAAGAGATTACAGGGCTGGAGAAAGGGTAATCTAGTAGGAGAGGACAGAAGGCCATTTGGAGAAAGAAAAAGGGCGGAGGAGCACAAGATGAAGCAGGATCTCCTGGTGGGCGAAAAGCAGATAAGGTGAGAGGGGGAAAAGGAGATGGGGAATGGTGAAAGGGGGTGGCATTGCCAGAAGTTTGAGAAATCAATGTTCATGCCATCATGTTGGAGGCTAACCAGAAGGAATACAAGATGTTCCTCCAACCTGAGTGCGGCCTCATAGTGACAGATGATATATCGTAATGAGATTGGGAAGTGGAATTAAAATGGGTGGCCACTGGGAGATCCCACTCCTTCTGGCGGATGGAGTGTAGGTGCTCGGCAAAGTGGTCTACATGGAACAGCCTGTGTTCCAAACCCTCACTGGTGGCCGTCCTCCACTTTAACTATACTACATCGGTGACTGCATTGGCACTGCCCCCTGCACCCATGCAGAGCTCGTAGACTTCAACTTTGCATCCAACTTCGCCTCCAACTTCCACCCTACCCTCAAATTTACCTGGTCCATTTCCGATACTTCCCTCCCCTTTCTCAATCTCTCTGTCTCTATCTCTGGAGACAGTCTATCTACTGAAGTCTATTACAAACCCATGGACTCTCACAGCTACCTGGACTATACCTCTTCCTACCCTGTTACTTTTAAAAACGCCACCCCCTTCTCTCAATTCCTCCGTCTCCTCTGCATCTGCTCTGAGGGGGAGGCTTTTCATTCTAGAACAAAGGAGACGCCCTCCTCCTTCAAAGAAAGAGGTTTCTGTTCCTCCACCATATCCCTTCCATTTTATGCACATCTACCCTCACCGAATCCTCCTTCCACCCTACTAGGGATAGGGTTCCTCTTGTCCTCTAACTTACCACCCCACCAGTCTCCGTGTCGAGCACATAATTCTCCGTAACTTCTGCCATCTCCAACGGGATCCCACAACCAAGCATGTCTCTCCCTCTCCCCCCCCCCCCCCGTTCTACTTTCTGCAGGAATCACTCCCTACATGATCTGCATATCCAGTTATCCCTCTTAACTTATCTCCCTCCTGGCACTTATCCTCGCAAGTGAAACAAGTGCTACACCTGCCCCTACACCACCTCCCTCACTACCAGTCAGGGCCCCAAACAGCCCTTCTAAGTGAGGTGAGACTTCACCTGTTAATCTGTTGGGATGATATTTTGTGTCTGGTGTGGTCTCCTGTATAATGTATCAGCGAGACCCGATATAGATTGGGAGACTGCTTCGCCGAGCACCTATGCTCCGTACACCAGATGAAGCAGGATCTCCTGGTGGCCACCTATTTTAATTCCATTTCCCATTCTGATATGTCAATCCATGGCATCTGCTACTATCACAATGAGGCCACACTCAGGCTGGAGGAACAACACCTTGTATTCCATCTGGGTTGCTTCTAACCTGATGGCGTGAATGATTTCGCAAACTTCTGGTAATGATCCCCGATTCCCTCTCTTACCTTATCTCCTTGCTGATCCAACACCTCCCTCTGATGCTTCTCCCCCTTTTCCTTCTTCCATGGCCTTCTGTCCGCTCCTATTGGATTCCTCCTTCTCCAGCCCTGTATCTCTTTCGCCAATCAACTTCACAGCTCAACTTCTCTCCTCCCTCTCCTGGTTTCACCTATCACCTTGTGTTTATCCTTCCCTTTCTCCCTCCCACCTTTTATACCTACTCATCTTTTTTTCTCCAGTCCTGCTAAAGGGTCTCGGCCCAAAGTGTCGACTGTACTCTTTTCCATAGACGTTGCTTGGCCTGTTGGGTTCCTCCAGCATTTGTGTGTTGCATACTTTTTAATTTGTTTATTGAGAAAAATGATCCAACGTTACATGCATTTGTTGGAAAAAGTGTGTGAACTTTTGCATTCAGTAACTGGTGTGAACCCCTTATACTGCAATAACTTCAACCAAACATTTCTGGTAACCGTTGATCAGTCTTGCACATTGGCTTGGAGTAATTTTGGACCACTCCTCCTTACAAAACTTCTTCAACTCTGGGATGTTGGTGGGCTTCCTTGCATGAACTGCTTACTCAGGTCCTTCCTCAACATTTCTATAGGATTAAGGTCAGGACTTTGACTTGGCTATTCCAGAATGTGAGGTTTCTTCTGCTTTAACCATTGTTTGGTAGACTGACTTGTGTGCTTAGAGTTGTTGCCTTGCTGCATGACCCACTTTCTCTTGAGCTTCAGTTCACAGACAAATACCCTGACAATATCCTGTAGAATTTGGAGAATTCATAGTTATTCAATAATGGCAAGCTGTCCTGGTTTCAAGGCAGCAAAGCAGGCCCAAACTATGACACTGCTACCATCATGTTTTACAGATGGGATGAAGTTCTTATGCTGGAATGCAGCGTCTTCTCTTTGCCAAACAATGCTTCCCACTTAAGCAGGAAAAAGCTATACTGGACTTATCTGTCTACAGAACATTCTTCCAACAGCCTTCTGGCTTATCCACATGGTCTTTAGCAAACTTGAGATTGACAGTAAAGTTATTCTTGAAGAGTAGTGGCTTTCTCCTTGCAATCCCACCATGCACACCAGTGTTGTTCAGTGTTTGCCTGATAGTAGGCTCATGAACACTGACATTAGCCAATGCAAGAGAGGCTTGTAGCTCCTTAGATGTTACCATGAGGTTCCTTGTGATCTCCTGGAATATTACACACCTTGCTCTTGGAGTGATTTTTGTTGGTCTACCAGTCCTGGGGAGAGTAACAATGGTGTTGAATTTCCTCCATTTGTACACCATCTGCCTGTCTCTGGATTGGTGGATTTGTATCCTTTTCTAGCCCTGTGAGCATCAACAACTTTCTTTCTGAGGTTCTCAGAAATCTCCTTTGATCGAGGCACGGAACACATCCAAAACCCTGTGTGGTGAAGATCAGACTTTGACGGTGAAGATCCAGGTTTACGTTCTTTAACTAGGGCAGGGCCTCCCACAGATACCTGATGAATTTCCCCTTTAAACTGATAGTCCTGGAGTTCACATACTTTTTCCAACAAATACATGTAATATTGGATCATTTTTCTGAAATTAATGAAGTATAATGTTTTTCTGTTATTTATTTAATTGGGTTCTCTTTATCTAGTTTTAGGACTTGTGTGAAGATCTGATCACATTTTAGGTCACATTTATGCAGAAACGGAGGAAATTCTAAAGGGTTCACAATCTTTCTAGCACCACTGTACATATATTGTGACAGATTCATTTTCTTACACACATTCACAGTAAAACAAAGAAATACAATATGAAAATGAAGAACATTCCAAGATTTCAGCCTAACAATATTTTGAAGGAAGGTGCTTATATCAGAACATCTTGAAAAGAAATAATAGGATTGATAATTGATGAAAGGTATATTGGACTTGACAAATTGACTGGATGCTGAAGATGGAACTAGAAGAACAGCTGTGGTGAGCCAAATAAGGATTTTGATAGACTTTTGATAAAGTTCCATATAGGAGGTTGGACAACAGGATGGAACAATTTGGAATCGTGGGTAATGTGCTGTGTTGGGTAGAGAATTAATAACTAGATGGAAAATGCCAATCCTCCTTATACAATTATAATTGTTCAATGGTTTTTTTTTGTTGCAAGTCGTGCCCTGACCAGCACACCACAGCAAATTCCTAATACATGTAAGTGTATACAGCAAATAAAGTTGATCCTTGGGTAAATTCAAAGCCACTGGTTGCAGGACTCAATGCTTGTTCTGATGTATAGCAGTGCTTTGGCTGAGGGGATTAAAGGTTTCATTTCCAAGTCTGCTGCTGATACTAGAGGTGGGATGGAAAGTAGGAGGATATTGAGGGATTTCAAGGAGATGGGGACAAGCAGACTGGGTGAAAAGGCCAGATAGAATATAACGTGGTAAAATGTGAAGTCAGCCATTTTGGTGAATATGTCAGAAGTGTGACATATTATTTAATGAGAGTTGGTAGTGGATTGATGTTCAAAGCCACTGAGGAAGATAAATGGTATATTAGCCTTTGAAAGATTTTGATTACAGTACAGGTTGATATTGCTAATGGCCTTGGCAAGGCTGCAACTGAAGTACAGATCCTTCACAAGTGATGGCAGGTTTCCATCCCTGTGAACTGTTCCTAACCCAACAATGTGACCATGATTCCATGATTCAAGTTCCTAAACAGCAGTCAGGAAATCCATCCCAGTGGTCTCCCAAAAGCTTGTTTGTATCTATGGGCTGTAGGTAAGATGGTTGTCTATAGTTTTTATCTCTTCATCTACAGGACACACACCATAGAGGAAATCCAGCAGAGATCCACTGGCCCTGATGGTGGATGTGCTAGATGAAGAAGGAGTGAGTGAGTAACTAACTAAAGATCAAAGTCCAGAGATTTGCGAGTCCAGAGGTAGAAGCCTAAAGGCTGAAGATCAAAGTTAGCAAGTCCAGAGGCAATAGCCCGAAGGAGGCACGAGGACCAGTGACCCACACCCTCTCCCCACCCAGCTCAACAGGGGTGGAGGTCCATGTGAGTCAAGAAATCAAGGCATGAAGCTCAAACCCATGATCAGCAAATCCCAGGGGTCAGTGAAGTCAAGAGGGCACAGTCAGATTGTAACCCAGAGCTCAGCAAGTTTGCAGATAAAGCCTGAAGGTTGAAGATCAAAGTCTGGAGGTAGAGACAAAGCCCCAGGATTGCATTGTCCAGAGGCTGAGAGGCCTAATGTCTGCGAATCTGAGTATCCGGGACCCAAGATGGGACTTGGGAAAGAATTTGGTGGGAGGGGAGGAAAGGGGCTTGTGTTGCTGCTGCTGCCGGTGCTGTTCTGTGGAATATTGTAAACATGCTGCATTTATGAAACAGGAAGCAAGGTGGCTATTTGGCCTTTCACCTCTGTGCGCCAGTCAAACAAGCTATGCACAATTAACCCAGAGCCATTGATGGCTACAGTTCTTCCAAACATTCACATACGTTTGTTTAAAAAAAGATCAGGAGAGAGAGATCCAGACCCTGACTGTCTTGAGGTGAACAAGTTTCTGCCCTCTAATCTTTCTACCACTGACTTGAAATTGAATCCTTTTGGATTTTAACCATTCACAAGGGGACTGTTTTGTACACCTCAAATTAGAAAACTTTAACAAATGTACAACATATTGCATTACATTCATATGTAGGATCCTAGGGACAACTTGCAATCTTATACCCAACTATGCATCAACAAGTTTTGTATGACAGTTCAGAGCACAGCACAAGGTGGTACGGTATTCAAGTTCACAACCTTAACATCTGATACCAGGTACCAGCTCCAAACTTGTACCTTAGTTTGATCCAAGTTTTGACTTGGCTACAGATTAGAAAGTTTATTGACACAGGAACTGTGCCATTTACCAACATCAGATCTATAGTTCTTTCATCAGCAGCCACATACTTGTTGAAATGTGATGAAAGCACTGCTCTTTCAGGCTGCTGCAAGAGGTTATAGCACTATTAAGGGTCACTGAACGTTATGTAGATGTCTAATTTTTCCTTAACAGAAGGTAACAATATGGTTGCACTGGAGTTTGCAAATTGGAACAAGATGACTATGAATGTTGCCTAGTTTGCTCAGATTCTAGATCTGAAAGTATTCAGGAACAAAATTGGTCCTGTTAGATTTTGTAAACACTCTAAATTTAGCAAGTGTGATGAGACATTGACTTGGAGATTTACAGCCCAAATTCAGCAGACGAGATGCAGGATGCTTAGAGCACAAGTTCATTAGACACAGACAAGCAGCACAAGCCCTGCAGGCAGAGTGATATACAGAGGGGTAATTTATGTTAAGCTCCATAAATGAGGTAAAACTTTATCAAGGAAATATGGTTTGATAGGCCAGGAGAAGCAGTGAGAATGATTGGCAGATGGACACAGAAATTGGGAGACAGATGGTAGGATACCAACACCATCAGTTCAGCAGATTTGTGAGACATACACATACCTCTGAACAGCAGTGTGGCCTTTTCACAAAGACTTACTTGCATTCAGCAGTCACACAGACTGTTCTGGAAAGCAAGTTTTACATAGTGAGTTAACCAAATGCAACCAGACACACGGAAATGGAGATTTACACTCGTGCTCTGCAGGCACATACTGAGACATGTATAGAAATATTTACATCAGCAGGTGCATTGAAACCTTTACCGGGAAAATTTATAGCATGAGGTCAGCCGATGCAGGGAGAGGAAGACATGAGGACAATGCAGGCAGAGACAAAAGGCGGGGATAGTTACCACTTGTATTCAGCAGCCCTAGTGGAATGTGGACAGAGATTTACAACATGTGATCCAGTGACAAGGTAATTTCACCTGTGTATTTACAGAAATGGAGTTCAGCAGACACCATTAAACGTGGACAAGATGACGTACAGCTTCAGCAGTTGCAGGAACAGGACTATTGAGCACGCATTCGGCAGAGAGGAAGAGACATGGATCGCCCTAAACTAAGACCACAGCCCAGACATGCAGCTTGTGGTCTTCACACTCCTGCATCCCTCCCTCTGGCAGGCTCTGAATAGACCTCAGCCAGCAAAATGCTCTGATACTCTTGGTCCAATAGAAGCATCTAAAAGGTTTTCACATTGTGAGGACACAGCACAGGCTATCGGGCTCAGGGGGCACAAAGCACTAGGCTCAGAGAAGACTGAATCTGAAGCCATCATATGAAGAGCACACACATGACATGACCATCAAGTTAAATTGACAGCAATCACCAAGCCCAATGAGCTCAGAGAATCATAGAAAATGCAGAGGGCAGAGGCTGCCATTCAGGCCACTGTGGCCGTGGTGATGAGGTTTTCCAGCCTAACCCCACCTTACAGCACTGGATCCACAGCTCTAGAGGTACACATCTGAACTGGTTTCAATGTGGCCTGGTGTCTGCCTCCTATTCCCTTTCTGGCAGGTTCCTGATCCCACTCTCCACCACTCTGAAAATGTTTTCCTCTCCACCCCCCAATCTATGGATAACAAAAGACCCCGAGAGAAAGAGGCCAAAACCTAACTCTGTGACTCCATGCTTGCCAAAAGAAATACGTTATTCCTCTTTCAGCCCATCAGTTTTATTCATTTAGATCTAAGTCCCTTCTGATCATCTATTCTAAAGAAAACACTAGCTTATCCAATCTTCCTTGAAGTTTCTAGACCTAATTTACATGGCCTATTGCATTATGCTACCTACATTGAAGTCCAATGGATACATTACAGAAAGACAAAGGACTGACTGCAGAGTCTGTGGAACCTGCTTGTTCAGTGTTCTAGTCATAGAAACACCGAACGGTTAATTTTTGCCTTGTGCCATTGAGCCAATTTGGACCAAGTCTGCCATTTCCCCTTAGGCTTTTAACCAGTTAATTGTCTTGTTAAAATCCATGGATGACACCAAACACGTAGCCCTCAATTATTAGACCATGAGAAGCAGGATTAGAACATTTGGTCCACCCAGTCTGCTCCATCATGGCTAATTTATTACCTCTCTCAATACAAGACCAAAGCACTCAAATCTGGCAAATGTAACCTTCCCATAACAATTACATGTTTAATATCCTTGATTAGCCAGCTCTTTCTAAGCAAGTTTCTGCTGTCCCATGGATTCCAGTTCTCAAATTCTCTAAATACAGAATTCGCACAAAGTTAACAGGAATAATGTTCTCGTTGCAGTTTAAATGAATGAGTATGAAATATGGTTAGGATATTAATCTGCAATGGGATGGCACAGTGTCATAGCACTATGACAGTGCCAGTGTCCCAGGTTCAATTCATGCCACCCGCTGTAAGTTTGTACATTCTCCCTGTGACAGCATGGGTTTCCTCCGAATGCGCTTTCCTCCCAGGTTTCAGAAGACTTGCTCATTAGTATGTTTATTGGTCACAGGGGTGTTATTGAGCAGCATGGGCTTATTGGGCCAGAAGTCTTGCAAGAGGTGATCTGACTCAGATATAAGATTGAGGAGTTTGACAGGGTGGATGTGGAGAGGATGTTTCCTCACGTGGGAGAATCTAAAACAAGGGATTTCTGTTGAAAAATGAAGAAGCAACAGTCCTCTCAGAGGGTTATGAATGTTTGGAACTCAAAAGTTAGTGTAAGCACAGACATTAAATGGATGCCTGATAATGCATGCGTTACTAAATGACAATAAACGAGGACTGCGTGTCCTCATAATCTAAATCTAAACCTAATCAAGGGATGGGGGGGTGGGGGGATGTCAAGATTACAGTGAGGTAGGAGCGATACAGCATTAGGGTTATAATCAGATGTTCTCCCAGCTGGTTACCAGGGGTTAAGGGGTTTATCCTTTTGAAAAAAGAAAAATCCCAGGAGTTGAATGAAAAGTATTTTATGACTTGCTGCAGCTTTGGATCTTGTGCAGTAGCATTCCCCCCTCCCCCACATACTAGATGGTGATGCAGCCTGTCAGAATGCTGTCCATGGTACATCTGTAGAAGTTTGAGTGTTTTAGGTGACAAAGCAAATCTCTTCAAACACCTAACAAAAAAATAAATTTTAATGGCAGAGGGGAAGAAACTGTTGCAAAACACTGAGTCTCTCTCTTCAGGCTCCAATTGCATTAAGGAGGAGAGAGGATGTCCTGGGTGATGGGGGTCATGAATGATGGATACCACCTTTATGAGGCATCGCCTTTTGAGGGTTTCCTGGATGCTGAGGAGATTAATGCGCATGGTGCAACCGGCTGAGTTAACAACTTTCTGCAGCTTTTCCCGATCCTGTGCCGACACCCCTCCATACTAGACGGTGATGCAACTGCATAGAATGCTCTCAAGTGTATATCTGCAGAAATTTGCAAGCATCTTTGGTGACATATCAACTCTTCTCAGACTCCTGATGAAATAAAGCCATCATGCCTTCTTTGTAATTGCATCAATATGTTGTGCCCAGGATAGATTCTGAGATATTTACAACCAGGAACTTGTAACTGCTCACTCTTTCCACTTCTGATTCCTTGATGAGGACTGGTGTGTGTTACCTTGACTTACCCTTCCTGAAGTCCACAATCAATTCCTTGGTCTTACTGGTATTGAGTGCAAGGTTATTGCTGCGACACTACTCAATCTGATGATCTACTTCCTCACTCGCACCTCCTCATAACCATCTGAAGTTCTGCCAATAGTTGTGTCGTCAGCAAATTTACAGATGGCATTTGAGCTGTGCCTAGCACCACAGTCATGGATGTAGAAAGAGTAGAGCCGTGGGCGAAGCACACATCCTTCAGGTGTGCCGGTGTTCATGGGGAGCGGACTAGATCAACTTCACTCCTACACTCATCAGTCAATCACTATACTCTTGAAATTTAGATACATATTAAAAACTGCTGGACACCACCTATGCACATTTTCTGGCTATTGTTTTTTCTGCCTTTCAATCTCAATTTTTTCTTGCCACTTTCAGCTGGAGAAAGACCATTCCCTGAAATACACCAGCTGCCGCTCAAGCTCCAACACTAGAGAGACTGAGCTCCTCCAGCTGATGACTTGTCCCAGCCGAGGGCATGGGAATCCTTCTGAACTACCCATATTCCATATGCCTGAGCTGTGGAATAGTTTATACTGAACTGCTGAAATGCTCAAAGTGCAGACACTACGCACTCCACTCTACAGTTGTACTTAGCAAAAGCACAGAGGTTTATCTTTCCTGGTACCACCATTCGCAGTGGGCAAGTTTCAGTTAATCAGTTGTACTAGTTACTGAACTAACTGTGCAACAACCAACTTCTCAAAAACCAGTGGGTGAAAACTAAAAGCTAAGAAAATCTAACACCAGGAATAAACAAGCCCCTCCCTCAAGCAAGTCCCTGAGCTCAATACTAGACCCCAGACTCAGAGCAGCCAGTGTGGACTGCCAGGCCTGGAGAGTGCTACCCAAGCGTACTAAATTCAAAGCACAAGTTGCAAGAATATCACACAATGAGCAATTTGCTTGCTATCAAGTTAAAAGACGACAAAATATTAAAGTAATCATGCTGTCAAGTAATCATGCTGTCAAGTTCAACAAACATAACAAGCACAGGCAAGGATGGGAACAGACAGCCTGGTACCACAGTATCTGGTATCCAATGCACAATTTTATCAGACAGCATGTAACACAGCTAACAACATCCAATTAGAAGCACATAAAACCAAAACTGTTAAATTTGTGGAGTGAGCATCACAGGCTGCCCAGTTCATACTGACAAGTCCATATAACAGACAAATTCTGAGAACATGAGAAGTAATTAGATGATCACATTTGGTGAATTACAGCACAGTCAGGGAAGGTACAACATGGGGCACCAAGATCAAAGGGCGGAATTGTGCACTATATCAAGTGACGGGAATGCAGAAAAGATCACGCTCACAAACTCATTGTATACGGCAGTTGATAATTTCAAGCAATGAACAATACAGTCACTCATGTTCAGAGCATGCACGGAACAGCAGTCATCATCTACACAGAACACATGGTCTGGGTCATCAGGCTCACATTGCATCATTTTGTGGCTGTCAAGACAAGAGAGGAAAAACTGAAAACTGTCCAGTTCAGAGAACACATAACGCAGCTCATGAAGTTCACAGACTGCAAAATTCTGTGGCAACTGAGCTAAGATAACATACAAATGTGGCCGTCACGTAGCAGATGTGCATAATCGCTGTTCGATATCATAGCACATGGTGTGCAGCCTCTGTGCCTTGGCAATTAAAGTGCTCAGAGACCTCAAATGTTGAGTGAGATTCTGCCTCTAACATCACCTCAGGCAGAGTATTCCAGACTGCAACACACCTTGCCCCTCAGATAGCCTCTAACCCCTCACTTTATGGGGAGAGATGGAGAAGTCAGGAGAATCTGGTTGGAAGGGTTAATAAAGTAACCACGATGGAACGGCAGAGCAGAGTCGATGGCCCAAATGGCCTAATTCTGCTATTGTCTTATGGTATTATGGTCATAACCATCCAGTCTTACATGTCTGCGTTATGGGAAAAGGTTTCTCAGTGATCACCTGACAGATTCAAAATTTGACAGAAAAATTGGTCCAGGCTGTTTGGATAACTTTAGGGTTAGGGTCTGAGCCTAATACTGAGGCTCAGAAATTACTTGGCACTGAGATCTGGTGTCAGAGAACCCACTGCACCAAGGCCATCTGCCAGAGCACAGGAATAACAACTTCAAGACCACCTCGTTCAGATTATAAACTGCACTGAGGCTTCCCTGTTCAAAAACTGCAGTGACCACTGATGACATCAAGCTCAGGAAATGCACAGTGCTGAAGCTATACAGTTCAGGGAAAGCAATGATTATCAAGTTCAAAGAATGTTCTGATGAATTCCAACTTCAAAGGCTGTTCTGCGTTCAGCTCAACAATTCAGACTAATCACAGTACCATGATGGTCAAAAATGCATTGAGTACATGGCACTGACACCATACACTTTAAAAGGTGCATAATTCTTACATTATCTAATTCAGATACCTGGTACACAGGGTGCCAGGTTCTGAGAATACCTTGGGCTGAAACAATTCAGTTCAGAGAATACACATGCACGAAGGCAGCAAAAGCTGAATCACAGATCACACACTGCTCTCTGTCAAAAGAGAACATCAAGGTTCCATGATTTAGATAGCATGCTGTGGCCGGCAAACAAGACTACAGAGACTTTTCAATTTAGAGATCACATGGTGCTAACTTTGCCTTGGCTTGTTAGGGATTTAAGGTTCATAAAGTCAGCAGTCACAGCGCAGACCAGAGTCAATAAGAGGGCCCAAACTGCATTGGAGGTTTTATTCTCCAAAACACCAGTGGGGGGGGGGGCAGGGGGAAGAACCTCAACTTTCATATCAACTCAAAGGCTAAGTAACAAAAATCTCCATCAAACCCCAGTTAAAAGTCTTGTGAAATCTTTGTTTAGGTCAACTACTAAAGAGTGAATTTAGAAGGTTTTCCTCAGGGGGTAACAAATTTTTTAGAATTCTATACCCAAGACAGCTATATATTCCAATTCATTAAATATCTCCAAGGCTGGGAATGGTATTTGAACCATAAGGTTATGGGAATCAGGGTGGAAAATGCTAAGGCTGAGATGATATCATTAAAATCTTACTGAAAAGTGGAGCACACCCAAGAGCCAGATGGTCCACTCTTACTTCTGTATTATGTGTTCACATAGTTAAGTGTTTCATGAAAAGCTCATGGAAGATCAAGTTAGAAACAAAGAAAACCTACAGCACAATACAGGCCCTTTGATCCACAGTGCTGTGCCAAACATGTACTTACTTTAGAAATTACCTACGGTTACCCATAGCCCTCCATTTTTCTAAGCTCCATGTACCTATCCAAGAGTCTCTTAAAAGACCCTATTGTATCCGCCTCCACCACTGCCGCCGGCAGTCCATTCCACGCACTCACCACTCTCTGCGTAAAAAACTTACCCGACATCTCCTCTGTACCTATTTCCAAACACCTTAAAACTGTGCCCTCTCATACTAGCCACTTCAGCCCTGGGAAAAACCTTCTGGCTATCCACACAATCAATGCCTCTCATCATTTTATACACCTCTGTCAGGTCACCTCTCGTCCTCCGTCGCTCCAAGGAGAAAAGGCCAAGTTCACTCAACCTATTCTCATAAGGCATGTTCCCCAAACCTGGTAACATCCTTGTAAATCTCCTCTGCACCCTTTCTATGGTTTCCACATCCTTCCTGTAGTGAAGTGGTGTCTGACCAGGGTCCTATATAGGTGTAACATTACCTCTCTGCTCTTAAACTCAATCCCACGGTTGATGAAGGTCATTACACTGTATGCCTTCTCAACCACACAGTCAACCTGCGCAGCTGCTTTGAGTGTCCTATGGACTCAGACCCCAAGATCCCTCTGATCCTCCACACTGCCAAGAGTCTTCCCATTAATACTATATTCTGCCATTATATTTGACGTACCAAAATGAACCACCTCACATTTATCTGGATTGAACTCCACCTGCCATTTCTCAGCCTAGCTTTGCATCCTATCGATGTCCCGCTGTAACCTCCGACAGCCCTCCACACCATCCACAACACCCCCAAATTTTCTGTCATCAGCAAATTTACCAACCCATCACTCCACTTCCTCATCCAGATCATTTATAAAAATGACTGTTGGCTGTTAATTCGTTTTTTTAAAAAGTTGCCTGTTAATTTGTTTAACCATTGTTTCACCACATATCAGGTACAAGGGTGTACTTTGGTAGACAGAAGTTAACCCTGATCTGCCAATCTAACACTCCCTCAATGATACGACTTGGATGAGGTTGAAACCTGAATGTATGCTTTACTCAGCTGTGGTATCTCTGGTCCAAAATAAAGTTGTTACAAACATTCGAAATAAATACTTCATCACAGATCCAATAAATTTGGAGATTCAACCCACCCAGGAAGGAAAATCAGTCAAATCCAAACTGACACTGGTTTATGACATTAAATGTGATCTCACATGTGCATTCTGTTTAGAGATACTGTTGGGGAGAATATATGCAACTCATTTATCTGAAACAGACTTTAAGTAGTTCAGAAGTGAAAGATTAAAGAATATCCCTTGTGTATTTGGACATGTTTAAACAGATTACATGCAAAAGTTCAGAATACTATTTTAGACAATAGATGCAGGAGTAGGCCATTCGGCCCTTCAAGCTAGCACCGCCATTCACTGTGATCATGGCTGATCATCCATGATCAGTATCCAGTTCCTGCCTTATATCCCCATAACCTTTGATTCCGCTATCTTTAAGAGCTCTATCCATCTCTTTCTTGAAAGCATCCAGAGACTTGGCCTCCACTGCCTTCTGGGGCAGAGCATTCCATATATCCACCACTCTCTGGGTGAAAAAGTTTTTCCTCAACTCCGTTCTAAATGGCCTATCCCTTATTCTTAAACTGTGGCCTCTGGTTCTGGACTCACCCATCAGCGGGAACATGCTTCCTGCCTCCAGCGTGTCCAATCCCTTAATGATCTTATATGTTTCAATAAGATCCCCTCTCAGCCTTCTAAATTCCAGAGTATACAAGCCCAGTTGCTCCAATCTTTCAACATATGATAGTCCCGCCATCCCGGAAATTAACCTTGTGAACTTACGCTGCACTCCCTCAATAGCAAGAATGTCCTTCCTCAAATTTGGAGACCAAAACTGCATACAGTATTCCAGGTGTGCTCTCACCAGGGCCCTGTACAACTGCAAAAGGACCTCTTTGCTCTTATACTCAATTCCCCTTGTTATGAAGGCCAGCATGGCATTAGCTTTCTTCACTGCCTGCTGTACAAGAACACCTAGATCTCGTTGTACTTCCCCTTTTCCTAACTTGACTCCATTTAGATAATAATCTGCCTTCATACCACAAAAGTGGATAACCTCACATTTATCCACATTAAACTGCATCTGCCCACTCACCCAGCCTGTCCAAGTCACCCTGCATTCTCATGACATCCTCCTCACATTTCACACTGCCACCCAGCTTTGTTTCATCTGCAAATTTGCTAATGTTACTTTTAATTCCCTCATCTAAATCATTTATATTGTAAGCAGCTGCGGTCCCAGCAACTGAACCCTGCGGTACCTCACTAGTCACCGCCTGCCGTTCCGAAAGGGAGCCGTTAATCGCTACTCTTTGTTTTCTGTCAGCCAGCTAATTTTCAATCCATGTCAGTACTCTGCCCCCAATACCATGTGCCCTAATTTTGCCCACTAATCTCCTATGTGGGACTTTATCAAAGGCTTTCTGGAAGTCCAGGTACACTACATCCCACTGGCTCTCCCTTGTCCATTTTCATAGTTACATCCTCAAAAAATTCCAGAAGATTAGTCAAGCACGATTTCCCCTTCGTAAATCCATGCTGACTCGGACCGATCCTGTTACTGCTATCCAGATGTGTCGTAATTTCATCTTTTATAATTGACTCCAGCATCTTTCCCACCACCGACGTCAGGTTAACCGGTCTATAATTGTCTGTTTTCTCTCTTCCTCCCTTCTTGGAGAGGGACAACATTAGCCACCCTCCAATCCACAGGAACTGATCCTGAATATATAGAACATTGGAAAATGATTACCAATGCCTCCACGATTTCTAAAGCCACCTCCTTAAGTATCCTGGGATGCAGACCATTAGGTCCCGGGGACTTATCAGCCTTCAGACCCAACACCATTTCCTGCCTAATATAAATTTCCTTCAGTTCGTCCATTACCTTAGGTCCTTTGGCCACTATTACATCTGGGAGATTGTTTGTTTCTTCCCTAGTGAAGACAGATCCAAAGTACCTGTTCAACTCGTCTGCCATTTCCTTGTTCCCCATAATAAATTCACCCGTTTCTGTCTTCAAGGGCCCAATTTTGGTCTTAACTATTTTTTTTTTTCCTTTTCACATACCTAAAAAGGCTTTTACTATCCTCCTTTATATTCTTGGCTAGTTTACCTTCGTACCTCATTTTTTCCTCCATGTTTTTAGTTACCTTCTGTTGCTCTTTAAAAGTTTCCCAATCCTCCGGCTTCCCACTCGTCTTTGCTGTGTTATACTTCTTCTCTTTTATTTTTATACTGTCCATTACTTCCCTTGTCAGCCACGGCCTCCCCTTAAGATCTTCCTTCCTCTTTGGAATGAACTGATCTTGCACCTTCTGCATTATTCCCAGAAACACTTGCCATTGCTGTTCCACTGTCATCCCTGCGAGAGAGGCAAGGGAGATGAGGCTGAGTACAGGGCTACGGTAGGAAACTTTGTCACATGGCGTGAGTAGAATTATCTGCAGCTTAATGTGAAAAAGACTAGGAGCTGGTGGTAGACCTGAGGAGAGCTAAGGTACCGGTGACCCCTGTTTCCATCCAGGAGGTCAGTGTGGACATGGTGGAGGATTACAAATACCTGGGGATACGAATTGACAATAAACTGGACTGGTCAAAGAACACTGAGGCTGTCTACAAGACGGGTCAGAGCCGTGTCTATTTCCTGAGGAGACTGAGGTCCTTTAACATCTGCCGGACGATGCTGAGGATGTTCTATGAGTCTGTGGTGGCCAGTGCTATCATATTTGCTGTTGTGTGCTGGGGCAGCAGGCTGAGGGTAGCAGACACCAACAGAATCAAAAAACTCATTAGTAAGGCCAGTGATGTTGTGGGGATGGAACTGGACTCCCTCACGGTGGTGTCTGAAAAGAGGATGCTGTCTAAGTTGCATGCCATCTTGGACAATGTCTCGCATCCACTAAATAATGTACTGGTTGGGCACAGGAGTACATTCAGCCAGAGACTCATTCCACCGAGATGCAACACAGAGCGTCACAGGAAGTCATTCCTGCCTGTGGCCATCATACTTTACAACTCCTCCCTTGGAGTGTCAGACACCCTGAGCCAATAGGCTGGTCCTGAACTTATTTCATAGCATAATTTACTATTTAACTATTTATGGTTTTATTACTATTATTTATGGTGCAACTGTAACGAAAACCAATTTCCCCTGGGATAAATAAAGTATGACTATGACTATGTATTGTTCCATTGAACTTTGGCCAGCTCATCCCTCATAGCACCATAGTTCCCTTTGTTCAACTGTAATACTGACACTTCTGAGTTTCCCTTCTCCCTCTCAAATTGTAGATTAAAAATTATCATATTATGGTCACTACCTCCTAATGGCTCCTTTACCTCGAGGTCCCTGATCAAATCCGGTTCATTGCACAACACTAAATCTAGAATTGCGTTTTCTCTGGTAGGTTCCAGCACAAGCTGTTCTAAGAATCCATCTCGGAGGGACTCCACAAACTCCATTTCTTGGGGTCCAGTACCAACCTGATTCCTCCAGTCTACCTGCATGTTGAAATCCCCCATAACACATTACCTTTGCGACATGCCAATTTTAACTCTTGATTCAACCGACACCCTACATCCAGACTACTGTTTGGGGGCCTGTAGATAACTCCCATTAGGGTCTTTCTACCCTTAGAATTTCTCAGTTCTATCCATACTGACTCTACGTCTCCTGATTCTATGTCCCCCCCTCGCAAGGAACTGAATATCATTCGTCACCAACAGAACCATCCCACCCCCACTGCCCATCAGTCTGTCCTTTCGATAGGACGTATATCCTTGAATATTCATTTCCCAGGCCCTGTCCACTTGAAGCCATGTCTCTGTTATTCCCACAACATCATACTTACCAATTTCCAACTGTGCCTCAAGCTCATCCACTTTATTTCTTATACTCCGTGCATCCATATACAATACTTTTAATTCATTACTCCCCTCACCTCCCATATCAATTCCTATTTCACTTGGCCATACTGTACAATCCCTTCTTGAGCTTTCTGCTCTGTTGATTCTGCTGTCTTTCTTAACTTTTCTTATTCTCACTTTCCCTTTATCTCCCTTATATTTCCAGTTCGTCCCCCCCCACAACTATTTAGTTTAAACACACCCGTGTTGCAGAGGCAAACCTGCCTGTCAGAATGTTGGTGCCCCGCTTATTAAGGTGCAACCCGTCCCTTTTGTACAATTCATCCTTACCGCGAAACATACCCCAGTGGTCCAAGAATGTAAATCCTTGCTTCCTGCACCAGTTCCTCAGCCACACATTCAGATCCATTATCTCCCTGTTCTTGCCCACTCCAGCACGAGGAACTGGAAGCAAACCAGAGATAACCACCCTGCTTTTCAGCCTTCTTCTGAGTTCTCTGAAGTCACGCTGTAGAATTTTGACAGAAACTGAACTGAATTGAATGAGCAGCAACTTAACCATAAGAGTTTCAAGTTATTTTTTGATTTTTACTTCAACAGAAGATAATGTTGTTCTGCTTCCCATGCTTCATGATAAGCAAATAAATGGAGTTGGATATGTTAAATGGGAATGAAGGAGATAAGATGTCAACCAGTATTGTCACAAGCACTCAGTCTAGCATTAAACTGGAACTTGTTAGGTGTACAAAAGCATAAGTCTCCCTTTAATTTGAATAAATGGAGACAAAAAACACATGGAAGAAAATTCTACATTCAAAAGGTTAAACCTCTCAGCAACAATATGGAGGCATCTGGTCAACGTGTTCAAGTATGATGTACATTCTGTTCTTCCCATTTTCAGAAAACAACTTCATAACTAAACATGGAACCGCACCAGTTTTATAGTTGCTGTATTAGTTTTAAATTGCAACAAGTGATTAATCCTCAGACTTGGATAGAGGTTATATCCTGCTACACATTACATCAGCAGAAAAACTGATATTCTCCACCCTGCCAAATAAATTCATATGGAAAAATTGATAAATAAAAACAGGGCAACATTGACACAAAGTTTTACAGCTTAGTATTTTACAGCAAAACAAGCATAAATACTTAAAATCACTGAAATTAGGAAGAATGTGTTTGTCCTCTTTAGTTTAGCTGGGTCAGAAGGCATAATTGGTGCATGTATGCCATTAACTGTGATCTCACCTGTGAACTACTTCGAGGTATTGTTGGTCCCTTGTTCAACAAGGGCTCTCTGTACGTATAATATCTACTTGGTTACCCAATACAAAGCCCAAGATGTACAGAAGAGACATTTACAGTCATTAAGAGCTGCCAACACTAAACTGCGAGACGTCCTACACTTTTAAATAAAGGGCCTGCTTTAAAGCTCAAAGTATGAAAAATTCAAAGTCCAAATATAATTAAAAATAGTTAACAAAGGAGGACTTGAAACTAATTAAATTCTTGTCTTCTTGCTTGAGCTGGAGATGAACTTGTGCATGCCTGATGGGGATGTATTATAGAAGTCTCTGTGGCTCCCCCCACTATTTCAACTCCCCTCTTCTTGCAACTACTCCTCCCCTCATTTCACTCCCTCAGATCCCCCAAATCCAAACAGGCATTTTCCAAGCACTATGTAGTGTACAAGATGTTTCTGACTGCAGTTTTACCACCCCAATCTTAACCACATGTTCTGTTTCCCTCATTAAAAAGGCAGGCTGCGAGGGATTTCTGTTCATGTCAGTTCTGACTGGAGTCTTGTTTCAATCTGAAAGCTTGGAAGTCCTTCCTGTAAAAGGCATGGACTAGCTGCTGTCCTTTGAATCTTCCAAGAACGACGTGCCTGTATACGTTCCAGCCAGCTCAGCTGTTCTGATGCCAGGAGGCACTTGCCTGGCACATGTGGTACAGATGTAATCCTCGTTCTCTGCCATCTCGGATGAGACACCCACACAGACCTGATGGAACCATTCGTCACAGCCTCCATCGCACTGCACCCAGTCAACCTGCAGCACACAAAGACCCAAGAAATGTTACTGTGAAAGCTCGAAGTTTCTGTCACACAATCCGCAAGTGGTGCTGCCAATTAACTTCAACAGGAGCAAAGCCATTAAGGGGTAATTAATTCAGGCAGATGGTTCAAAAATTCTGGACAGGATTGAGACTGATAAAAGCAACTTGCCCACAACAGATAAAACCTATTGCAACAAAAGAGACATTTACAATGCCTAGTACAAATCAGTTTAAAAATAATACAACAGATCTACTACCAAGTGAAAACATTTAATTTACTTGTCACTTTATTAACTGACTGCATTTTAAAAGTGGATGAGAGCTGATTTATGATGTACTTTTAGTGCAGAGGGGGAATAGCAGCAGCCCACTACCTAAATTGGTCTCAAATAAATCAAGTGAATTAATTCAACAAACATGACATTCATTTTATTAAACAATGAGATAAAAATTCATTTATTTGTTTTGGGTTTTAGATACTATTACAAGTCTCAATTATGTCTTTAAAAGCTCGGGAAAAGTTGTGGAATGTGCTAATGTCCTCAGGCTACCTTGTGTAGTATACAGAATAGCAGGCATTCCTGAAAGACCCAGCACTCTCGCATTGCCTTAAAGGCAGAAGCACAGGAAAGCACCTGGACTCAGTGGATGGAGTGGCACTTACTTCACAGCAGCACCTATCATTCGAGAGGACATGAAGCACCCAAAGCTGGGATATTTCTGATCAAGGCAGCCACAGAAACAAGGGTTACCTACCTTGTATTTCAAAAATAAGGGGCAGCTTTCTGAGCAAACCATTTCCCACTTAGTTGTTGAGAAAAAAAATACTAGCTGTACTTTTCTGTATGTGACAGAGAGAAATTCTTGGTGCTGCTCATTTTGGTACAAAGCAGTGAAGAAATTTTGCGAGGTAAGGGACAGACTATTTTCCGTTTGAATATGGGACATTCCTTGGACATTGAATCGTAGGCCAATGTGATGAAGATTCTCCAGGACTAAACTGGGTGTACTTGGTCAGAGCCGTCTCTATTTCCTGAGGAGATTAAGGTCCTTTAACGTCTGCCGGACGATGCTGAGTCTGTGGTGGCCAGTGCGATCATGTTTGCTGTTGTGTGCTGGGGCAGCAGGCTGAGGGTAGCAGACACCAACAGAATCAAAAAACTCATTAGTAAGGCCAGTGATGTTGTGGGGATGGAACTGGACTCTCTCACGGTGGTGTCTGAAAAGAGGATGCTGTCCAAGTTGCATGCCATCTTGGACATTGTTGCCCATCCACTACATAATGCACTGGATGGGCACAGGAGTACATTCAGCCAGAGACTCATTCCACCAAGATGCAACACAGAGCATCATAGGAGGTCATTCCTGCCTGTGGCCATCAAACTTTACAACTCCTCCCTTGGAGGGTCAGACATCCTGAGCCAATAGGCTGGTCCTGGACTTATTTCCTGGCATAATTTACATATTACTATTTAACTGTTTATGGTTTTATTACTATTTAATTATTTATGGTGCAACTGTAACAAAAACCAATTTCCCCCGGGGATCAATAAAGTATGACTATGACAATAAGATTTCAGCCATGTCGCTACAAGGATATAAATTGTTGTCTTTGGATGCCTGCTCTTTGCGGAAGCTACAATGCAGTCAGGTGTCATTTTGGGTCAGCAGCCTGTTGAGTTTTTGCAGCATTTTCTGTTCATATTCACAATTTTCTTTGATTTTATTTGTTGGTATTTACTGCCCATTCTTATGCAGAGATGGTGGTGAACTGCCTTCCTGTTGGGAAGAGAGTTTCGGGATTTTGACTCTGTGACAATGAAGTACCACTGCTACATTTCCAAGCCTAAATGGTGTATGAGTAGGAGGGATGTCTGGTGGAGAAGTAATGAAGTAGAAAATAGAATAAATATACCAAAGACAAAAAAAAGGCCACTAAGTACAAGTCAAACAAAATTGGCAGAAGTAGATCAGGGCTAGTTTCTTGGAATGCATACGGATATTTGGTATTCATAATAAAATAGGGTTAATTAGTAACCTTGCAGCAAGAAATTCTGTGGGAAAAATTTGACCATGTGCTTGTGCAAAGCTAGAACATCAAGCAGACTGAAAAGTGTTAAGTGTGCAGACTGGCTGAGGTATACTAGGAAACTAAAAAGGCATGATACCAGGGAATCATTTAAAGGGATAAAAATTCTCAATAAATAAATTACCCAGTGACAAGTAAAAACTCACTGAAAAGGAGTTAACAGAACTGATGAATCAACAGAAGCAGGCTTCAAAGTTTGCCTGAAACAGTGAAGTTGAGGACTAGGAGGAAGCAAATAGAATGCAAGTAAACCAACAAGTACAAGATCAGATGTGAGCCATTCCATGCAGATAGGAGAGATTAATAAGGATATCTTCCGAGTCAGAAATAAGATAAATCATAGTGGGGAATACAGAAATGGCAGAGACACTGAACAAATATTCAGTGCTTTTCTTCACAATAGGAGACAAATAACAAATTATGGAGGATTAAAGATTGGCAAGGAATACGTACTGGGAAGAATTAGATGGAACTAAAATCTGATATTCCCAGTACTCTATGGTCTAAATCCTACAGATTTAGAATAAAAGATGAAAGGAATAAGAGAAGTATTCCAGCTTTTAGAACTGGTGGGCAGCAAATTCATCCTACTATTCAAACATAATGAAGCATGCAACTAAAGGCCTGCATTATTAAATGGAAAAATGTCAGAAACTACAATAAGGTCTTGGTAGTAGGACAGTTGGGGGGGGGGGGGGGGGAGACACAATATGGCCTTATTACAGAGAAGAGAAACATTGCTGCAATAAAGTATCAAAGCTATCAAGGACTACCAAATCTTGTCAGACACTTCCTTATAGGTCATCTGTTGACTCCCAGCATAAGGGGCTAGAGGTCCCCATCTAAGGACTGTCCTGAAGTCCAAATTAATTGGCACCTGAGAAGCTTTGGTTTATCAACCAAGAACTAGGGATGGATTGAAGAAAATAATCAGTAAATCTAGGAGCTAGTTAACCTCAAACACAGAACATTCCTGAATTGGAAGCTCCATCACATCTCTAAGAAAAACTTTATTAGGCACCAAAAGCTGAGATCCAGCAAAAAAGTCACTATTTAAAGAATAGACTTTGGTGCAAGTAGCACAAGAGACTCAGCAATGCTGGCAGTAAGTGATATCAGCCCTCCCTGCTGTCAAGATCATGTACTGTTCATACAGCCAGGTCCCTACCCTACTGAGGGGCAAGAATAGAAGTAAACTTAAGGCCAGAGGCAATAAACTCCCTTGGAAGGAACAGTTCATTGAAGTTCTCAGCTGTAACTGTCCTTAATGTGCACATGGTTCCATGAAATGCCATCAATCTGGTCCAGCCTCACCACCACTCCTGACTGACCAATCAAAAAGGACACATGCCAACAAAAAAACAAGCCCTCGAGAGTCTATGCTATCCCTTCTGAAGTTCAATGTCAAGGAGCTATGCTTAAAAAGAAAAATCACCAACATCTGGAAGAGGAGGACATGCTAGGAGACCTAAAATATTACAGATACATCATATCTTCAAAGTGGCCTTTTAACCCCACTGAAGTCTAACTGGGAAAAACTGAAGAGCAAATTATAACAGGGAAAACTGAAGATGTTGACAATCTAAAATAAATCAGAAAAGCAGGAGCCATTCAGTAGGACAAGCAGCATCCATAGAAAAAAGTGGAGTTAATGATTAAAGCCAAAGATCATTTATCAGAATTGGAAGAGAAAACAAGTTAGCATCAAATTCCAGGGATGTTGGGTATAGTGGTTAGAACAAAGGGAATATCTCCGACAGGGTGGAACAGGGCTGTTCTGGAGATAAACTGCCATCTAGGTCAATAGGGACAGGTAGGGAGGGAGAACCTGGTTGTTTTGGGGATAAAAGCTATGATGGCACAGAATGAGAATACAAAAGAAATGCAAGGGCTGTGAAATACAAGGCTATGGGATATGCTCAGCAGGTCAGGTTATGCTAATAGAGATAAACTGATCTGATAAATATGACCTGACCAGCTATGAACAGACAGAGAAGGCAAGCTGCCAGAAGCTGCAGAGCTTGATATTGAATCCAGAATGCTACATGTCCAGACTTATTAGAAGGTTCTGTTCCTCAAGTTTACTTTGGGCACAAACACGAGAGAGTGGGAATGGATGAAGAATTAAAATGCCAGGCAACAGAGAAGCCCAGGGATGTCTCTGCAAATTGAACACAACGGCTCTGCAAGGGAGTTATATCTAATCTGTATTCAGTCTCATCAAAGAGACCACATTGTGAGCACAGAATGCAGTACACTAGATTGGGTTGTAATTCCTGAGATTATGCAGTTACCCTCATGGCAATTGAGAACAGTCAATATTCTCTTGAAATGTATAAAACTTTGTAAGGACATGGCTTTGGATGCTGAGTGGCTGTTTCCAACAGAAAGAGTTCAGAGATGGAAGTTGGTCTCAAAACCACTGATCATTTAAAACTAGACTGAGGAGAAACTTCTTCACTTGACTTTGAGTTTCCAATCATTAGATTTTATATACTACTGTATTTGAGATATTGGGAAAGAGTAACAAGGTTGAGCTGACTTAGTTATAAGCATTAAGAGCAGTTCATGTTGAATGGACCATGGCATATTCATACCAATATCTCTTACTTTATTATACATAATAACCACAGGTGTTCCAAAGGTCCGGGTTACGTGTGCAAACATTCATTACCAAAAGACCCACATTCTCCTCATGAGAAGTGATAATGAAGCAATTTCAACAACTTGCACCATGCATTGCTTCCAGTGTCAGAGGGTTTGAAACTTTAAGGAGAGAGTAGCAACGAATAGCAACTCATTGGCTCTTCAAGAGGGAAGAGGGAAAAGGCTGAAACTGGGAACGGTGCTGAGGCAGTGGTAGGAAAAGGATGGCAAGTGAGGGAATGGGAGAGGGAGCAGCGTTAACATGAGTGAATGAGGCAATGGGAGAAAATAATCTTTGGGCAGTACACATACCCATTTCTCAGGATGCAATTTTGCTGGGAAGGCCACATTCCTAACTATCACAGACAAAATGTTCAGAGCTGCCTCTTTGAACCACTATGGTCTTTCTGGTGAAGCTACTCCTACAGAATTTTAGAGGAGCTTCAGGACCTATACCCTTCCAGAATCAATTCTGCAAGCCCAGGTAATTGCTCCCTTTTTTTTTAAAAAAATTCAGAAATGGGTAGGTCATCCATTTGGTTCAGTTCTTCTCTCTTCATTAGCACAGCCCAAACTGCTGGGCATGTCCTGCAGCCCTGCACTTTGCAACACCTGCAACCCTTTGCTTGTATACTCACTCTAGGAGCCACAATAATTTTGTCTGGACAGAGTGCAGCCTGGATGGAAGCCAAAGAGTGGGGGTGGGGTGGGGAAAGATCTTTCTGTTGAGGTTACCGAACTTGAGTCACAGTTATACAACAAAGAAATAGATACAACTCATCTATGCAGATCTGAGAGGTGACATTGGAGTTGCCTAGGCCAGTGGCTTCTGAGCTCTTCGAAGTGTGTCTCTCTCTCTCTCCCCCTCTCTCTGTGACAGTCAAGAGAGGGTGAGAGGAAGAGAGAGAGAATTTATATTTAAAATTACAAAAGCATGTCTTTAAGCTGGCCCAGATGGAAGGGAACATGCTGTGCCTCAAAGACCAACAAATCAGCTGATGATCAGAAATGAGGCTGCTCTCATCTGGCATATTTTAATTAGGAAAGCCACATGCCTTGAAATGCCTTCAGTCATTGAACAGAATTTGTCTTGATTTTTATACACCAAGGAGGTACAATTCAGAAAGGACAACCTGGAAGCTAATAATAATTGTTATTGAGTCAAACAGCACAGAAACAGGCCCTTTGGCCTAGCCCATCTATGCAGACCATTAAGTACCCATAATGTCAATATGTATGCACCAACAGGCTCATTTTGCCATAGTCTCCCTCAGTGCTTTACTGCACATTGAGAATCCACACTCCAGTCTGGATCCCATCACTGCTTCTAGCAGCATCTGTTGTCATGGGTTGTTAGCTTGTGCCCTTAGCTGACGTGATAATGATATATACTTACTTTATTTTTCTTATGACATTTTAAAATGAGGTTCCTTAGTATTATTACCAAACCACATAGATCTCAAATTTTTCACTAGTCCTCATTGGCCAAGTATGATGGATTTTGGAAGACTTCGGACATCCTGCAGCCACAGTGAGATGGTCGTAGAAGGCCTGAATTTTAGTGAGATGGAACAGGTACCAATCAAGTTGGCTGCTTTGCCTTGAATGGTGTAAAGCATCTTTAGCATTGTTGGAGCTTCATGGATACATCGCATTCCTGATTTGTGTTTCTAAATAATGAAAAAATCTTTGGGTGTCAAGAGGGGAGTCACCACAGGATCAACTGGCAGTTGATGGACTCAGTTGAGCTGAAGGGCCTGCTTCTAAACCGCATCTCCCTGACTGTATGACTGAATCTTATTTCACATCATCTCAGAATGGGTACAGCATGGCAGGGGGCCATTTGAACTGTTGATTCTGACCCTGTCTATGTTAAACAATCCAATTGGTCTACAATCCCACCCTCTCCTTTAACTAGTTCCTCAGCTATCTAGCCAGTTTCCTTTTGGAAAAAATAAACTCTCCCAGATCTGTATTTGTGCCTCCTTCAGTTGTGTCTTCACTAAAATGTAACACTTTACAGTCTCAGCGTTAAATTTCATCAGCTACCTACACTCAGTGGTCACTCTAATAGTACAAATATCAGCCAATCATGTGGCAGCAACTCATTGCATAAAAGCATGAAGACATGGTCAAGAGGTTCAGTTGCTGTTCAGACCAAACATCAGAATGGGAAAGAAATGTGATCTAAGTGACTGACTGTGGAATGATTGTTGGTGTCAGACAGGGTGGTTTGAGTACCTCAAAAACTGCTGGTCTGGGATTTTCACATACAATCTCAAGAGTTTTCAGAGAATGGTGCAAAAAACAAGAAAAAACATCCAGTAAGTGACAGTTCTGTAGGCAAAAATGACTTGTTAATGAGGTCAGAGGAGAATGGCCAGACTAGTTCAAGCTGACAGGAAGGCGACAGTAACTCAAATAAATACAATTTACAACAGTTGTGTGCAGAACAGCATCTCTGAATGCACAACACACTGAACCTTGAAGTGGATGGGCTACAACAGCAGAAGACAACACCAGATCCCATTGCTGTACCGAATACACTGAGTGTATGTGCAGATTCTACCAGCTGATCTACTTACTGTCAACTATACTATTAGATTTACCTGTTGTTTTGGAAAATTTGCCCTGGACCCCAAGTTCTGGGGTTTGACAAAATTGCATTGAGGAAGGGAAGTAAGAATTATGCCCACAATTCTGCAATTCAGAGCAGTGCAGCTGTTAGTTCTACTGTCTCGCAGCTGCAGAGATTCAGGTTGGTCCTGACTTCAGCTGACTTGTCGTTGGTTAGGGTTCCTCTAGGTTGATCTGATTTCCACTCGTGTTCTAAAGACTCGTGGGTTGATAAATTAAATGGCTGCTGTTAATTGTATAGTTAGTGGAAATCAAAGCAAAAACGTTGCTGGAGGTGTGACAGGAAAAAGTAGGATGAATTTTTCATTTTAGCACAAAGGTGTGGACGACACAGCCTATTTTCCTGGGTATAATCAAGTTAAATATAATTTGCCTTTAAATAAAAAAGAATGAAACAATCCCCAATTGCCCACATGACTGCTAATTCAGCACATTTGAGGACTTTCCCTATCAGCAAGTTAAACAATCCAGTCAGTAATTATGTGTTTATCTATGCATTCTTTTTTGAATGAAGTGGTAATATTGCAGTTTTCCCATCTTCAACATCATCCCTGAATCTACAAATATTGTGGAGTTCACTGAATGTATGAACATTGTCACTGTAACACTGAAATAATGATTGTTTGTCTCCCATCTCACTGTGGAAGGAGTGATATCTGTCGAGAGACAGACAGACAGAGACACACAGAGAGGTTGAAATGTTGGAGTGAACAGTTAAGTTTTTGATGTACTGGAGACCATCGTCTCTCTTTGGGGACTTTGCTGTTGCTTGCATGGTCGGTGGTAGAAATGCCAATGCACAAGTGAAGGAAGTGGGAGGGGGAGAGTTGATGCTGCTTGTGTGTGGGAGGTGATAGGGGGCTTTGAGGTTCTTACTTTTTTTTTCTGTCATTCATTCTTTGGGTTTTTTCCTTCTGTTTTGAGGATGTCTGTGGAGAGTGAGAATTTCATGTTGTACACTGTATACATTCTCTGATATTAAATGGAACCATTGAACACAGCCATGGCCTCTGCTGTTACTACCCTTACAACCACATCACCCGGACCAGATGATTTATTCAGTTTAAGTGCAACTATCTTTCAGTATAATTTCTAGTGATATTTTGCAAATAGAAATTGTTAACTACATCTTCCTCCGCTGAGACCCCAGCTGCATTCTCTCCCTTGGTAAATATCCAATACATCAGCCATGCTCTGTCCTCACTGGATTTTCTCCTTGGTCTCTCATGGACCACACCTCTCTTATAAACCCTTCCTGCTTTCATGCGTACAAAATAGTTCTGGATTTCTTATATTTGCCACCTTTATTTCCTTTATCTTTCCTCTCCCTGTAATCAGCTAGTTTTCACTTGCATTTGCAACCTTCCACAAACATATACTTCATATATTACTATTAAGTGACTTATTTATATTTAATCTGAACTTACTTTTATGAATTCCCCAGCTCTTTGGTTCAACTAAATGATCAGTAGATTTGTTTTTTGTACTCTTACACTCTCAGGATAGTTTCCAGTACCCTTTTGTTTTTACCACTGATCACACTGTATGCTATCTTCATTTAGATGCATGAAGTACTCCCTTCACTTACATCAGAGCTGCAAAAAAAACTGAATATTGCACAAACATTGCCACTTCTAACCTTAATATGGAAGAAAGTAGCTGAATATGATTCAGCGTAGCAGACCATCCTCAAGTCCTGAGGGTGGGACAGTTGACCAAAAACAACCATAACTACTGTAACCATCACTATGCCAGGGTGCCTTGGATTTCTTTGCCACAAAAGAGGTACTGTAAAGTGAAAAGGAATCCAAGGAGTGAAGTTTGCAGGATTATGAGTAAATAATGAACAAATCCTTACTATATCCCGTCCCTAGTACAGTAATTGTCTGCGAGTCCGCTGCAGAAGTCCAAGCCCAATACCTGCGAATTCAAGTCAGCTGCAGGCTGGAGGCCAAGACAGCCTGCCCCGGGATTGGAGGACTGTATATATGTGTGGGTGGGAGATAGTGGGGAAAACAGGGCTTGTTTTGCTGTGTTGTTCTGCTGAGCACTGAGGGCATGTTATGTTGTCGCTGGAATGTGTGGCGACACTTGCTGATTGTACCCCCCCCCCCAAACATCCCAGGGTGCACTGGTTAACACAAACGATGCACTTCACTGCACATTTCAATGTACGTATGATAAATCAATCTGAATCTTGAAGGTAGGCCTGCCTACAACCATTGGAATGTTTATCCCCTTGATGCCACTAACCAGCTTTCCAAAGAATTCAATGTCTTATTACCACAATTGTTTAACTGCCATGATGATATCACTCTCCTCTGGGATTCAGCTCTCCAGTCTACATTTGGAGCTGAGACACCCTGCTTAAAGCTAAACTGGACATGGGTGAGCAGATTACTAGTGACCAAGTATTACCCAAGTTAACACTGTCCATTCATTTGCTGAAGATAATTAGTTATATTTTGTTATTTTCCTGATTTGTGTGGACAGCACATACTTGGGCAATCCACCATGTTGCCAATGTTTCAGCTTTGTAAGAACAATTTAGCCAAGACAGGGGTCTAGCTCTGGAACACAAAATGTTAGGACTATGGTCGGGATGAGTCCACAGCCATATCCTTTGCTGTATTGAGTTTTTGTTTCTTGACATCACACAGAACGAATTAAATTAGGTGTGGTTCTACACACAAGAGATTCTGTAGATTCTGGAAATCTTGAACATACACAAAATGCTAGAGGAACTTAGCAAGTCAGGCAGCATCTATGTTGGGGAATAAACAGTTGACATTTCAGGCAAAGACCCTTCATCAGGCCCATGAAGGGTCTAGCTCAAACATTGACTGTTTATGCCTCTCCACAAATACTGCCTCACTTGCTGCATTCTTCCAGCATTTTCTGTAAGTCAGCTGAAGGATGGCTTTTGTAATGGGGGAGTCTAAATCATCCTCTCAGCTCTGACTGCTGATTGTGTAAAAGATTCAGCCTTGTCTTCAGCACTGACATTCCAGGCCATGACATTGGTGAGTGTGGGGATGTTTCTGCAGCTACCACCACCTCCTCTCATCTACTGTTAAACTGTCTACCACAATTATGTCAGGACTGTACAGTTCAGGTTGCAAAATCAATTTAGGTTTTATTTCCTGCAGAACTGAAAAGTGAGCATTTCATTAAAGTATGTCTCTGAAACAAGTAGAATTCCTCAGTGGATTGAGGCAAGCTGGTTATATTTAAGAATCTGATGATAATTTATTAATTTAGAGATACAGCACGGAAGAGGCCCTTCTGACCCACCTATTTAACTCTAGCCTAATCACAGTACAATTTACAATGACCAATTAACCTACTAACTAGTACATCATTGGACTGAGGGAGGAAACCCACATGCACACAGGAAGAATGTAAAAAGTTTCTTACAGATGATTCTGGAATTGAACTTCGAGCTGTAATACCATTGCCCCAACTGCAGTGCTACCATTTTGGTAATTTTTACGCAAATTAAAAAATAATTTAAACTCCAAATGACTCAATTTTTCCACTTTGGATTAAAAACTAAGAACAAATCTTACAATTAACTTTACTGGTTCTCTCTTTAAACTATTAATCCATTCAGATACCAGGTTTACTCCATTATGAACAATAAACCTGCTAGTCCTAATCATCACCATTAGTGCAATATGACTGCTAACCTCTTCTCCACAGGGACGCTGACAATTCAAAGCAGCACAAACTGCATTTTCATCCTCCGACTCCTCTGCTGCAGACCAATCCTCTCGAGCTGGTAAAATCAGTTTCTTTTCTTTCTTTTCTAAGGTTTTCTCTGTATTCTCTTTGGACTTCTCTTTTCTCTTCTTCTCTCTGTCTTTTTCTTCTTTGCCCAATTTCTTCACTAGTTTGCTCTGTTCCTTTGTTTTCTCGGGGTTCAGCTTTAGCTTTTTCTTTTTGGGCTTGTCAAACTTTCTAAGCTCCTTTAATTTCTTGCTCTCGCCCAAGATCAGTTCAGTTTTTTCCAGTTTCCGCTTTCGCTTTTTCTCAGAAGAATCCTTGACTTTAATTCGGATGGCTTTTTCCTCTGGGCCATCATCCTGAAATAAAGCAGTAATCATCAGAAGGATCACTGAAAATATTAGCCACAAGAACTAGAAGACAACATTTTCCCTTGCTCAAACTGGAATATTATTTAAATTCTTGAAATAGGCTTGTTTTCCTCATTATTATCAAACATTTTCTATCAGGTTATCTTCAAGTACGCTCTTTGGTGTTGAGACATTAAAGCTGATGATGGTGGACACCTTCTCACTATTTGTATTTTATCCTCAGAGGTTTGAATATCTTTCTCTGATATTGTAAAACAAGATTAACTAACGATTAACTAATGATCATAAAAAAAAGTTGTTGCAGGATTTAGTTCAAACTGTGTTATCAAATTTGCAGATAATACAACAGTGGTCGGCCTCATCAACAATGATGACAAGACCGAGTACAGAGAGGAAGAAGAGGGGCTGCTGAATTGGTGCGAGAAGAACAACCTAAGCCTGAACGTGGAAAAGACCAAGGAAACCATTGTGGACTTCAGGAAGGTACAGATAAACAACCACCCTCTGAAAATACATGGCTCCTCTTTCGAGAGAATTAAGTGCACCAATTTAGAGGGGGTTCAGTCCACCAAGTTCCTGGGAGTTCACATCACGGATGACCTCAACTGATCCCTTAATATCACCTCCCTGAACAAGACAGCACAGTAGTGCCTCCACTTCCTAAGAAGATTGAGGCAACTCAGGCTCCCCACCCCCATCTTAACTGCATTTTACAAAAGCACCATTGAGAGCATCCTGACAAGTTGCATCTCCATCTGGTATGGGAGAGCTCAGCATCAGAACAGAAGTCTCTACAACGGACTGTAAGAACAGCCTAGAGAATCAGAGGGGTCTCCCTACCATCCATAGGAACATTTATCAGGAGCACTGCGAACGCAGGGCCCTTAGTATTTTTAAGGATCCCACCCACCATCCTCTGATTTTCTACCATCAGGCAGGACAATCTGGTGCATAAAAAGAAGAGCAGTAAGGATGGGAAACAGTTTCTTCCCTCAGGCCATTAGGCTTTTGAACTCCTGCTGCATCAGATTTGAAGTGTCACTGATTAATTTGTTCCGTACCTTACAGTATTTAATTTATGCACTTCAGTTTATTATTTATATGTGATTCATCTGTAGATTTTATCCTCACTTTAAGTTATTGTGTGTTATGTGTACTACTGTGCTTTACCCTGGTTCAGAGAAATGTCGCGTTTCTATATACATTACATTATATACATGAGAAATGACAAACTTAACTTGAAGATAATGAAAAGGGAGTCTAGAATGAAATTTGTGATACCTCCACTATCTGCAGAAATCTGTCCTCAGCAGGAAGGTGTGTAGCCTGCAGTATTCTCCAAATATGCTGTGTCTCATCCAGGGACACTTCCAGAAGATCTCCCACCATCATTAACTCCTCGAGCTGAACTTTTGCACTGTGTGATAGCTCCAGCACAGGTGGTTCCAAGCTGCGTGGCACCAGTGGTGTCTTACGGGGCTGCTTCCGGGGAGTTCCAGAACCTGGGAGAATGAGCAGGTTAGAAAGTGGTATCTATCAGCCCTGTAGTTGATAAGCTGCATATGAACTACACTGACTTGATTTTAAACATATCAACAGTAGAGAGCTGCTGCCTGAATCAGAAATATTTGATAATCTGAAAACTGCAGTAACCAACTTCCCTCAAGCTCATACACCACTGCCTGCCACTCCCAAGATCCTGCCCTTTACAACCTTGACACCACACCCATAATCACCTCAATACCCAAAATTTAATCTGTTAATCCCTCATAAAGTGCAATTGACCATGCTTTTATCTTTGACACCCTTACTAATCAAGAACCTATCAACCTCCCTTTAAATACACTCAATGACCTGACTTGGCCTCCGCTGCCATCTATGGCAAAAAATTCCACGAATTTGCTACCCTATAGCTAAACAAGTTCATCTAATCTCTGTTCTAAAGGGACATCCTTCCACAATGAGGCTAGACCCCCTGGTCCTAGACTCTGAACCACCAGTAATAAAAGCAAGGATGTAATGCCCAGGCTTTATAAGACATTGGTCAGATCATATTTGGAGCACTGTGAGAAGTTTTAGGCTTTATCTACAAAAGAATGTACTGGCATTGGACAGTGAGAACTATTCTGCTGCTGAAATTGAAATTAATACTTTAGTGCTTCAGGAATTGTAAGAAAAATGCCAAAGAACCGTGGCACTTGAATATGCCAACCTATAAACAACACTGAAATCCTAATTGTTTTCTGATAGCTATAATTAATCCTTTATCAATGTTAAGCTTCTCTCTTACATTCTACTGAGATCAAACAACTTTCTTCTACTCCATTTTGTTGGTTTTTGTATATCAAACAAGACAATATAGGAACTGTAAATCTATCACAAGTGAGAAAGAAGGTGACTGACAGAATGGGCATGGTGGCTGACTGGTGAAGTGATGTAATCCACAATCATTTACACTGGGTTTCTGCATGCTCCCAACATCTAGATCCGAGTCCATCTGTACCACCTTCAAAGCTCCTCCTTTGCTCTGAGTGGTCATGAGCTCAGGTTTTCCACTGGTCAGTAGAAAATGTTGCCTTTTTCACACCCAAGGATATTTCTGGGACATCCTTGATTCTTTTCCTCCAATCCTTGATGGTTTTAACGAGGCAGCTTGGTATCAACTGCATGAAGAGTCTGGTGTTGGACATGTGAATGACGTGGTCTGCCCAATGGAGCTGACTGCATGTAATCAATACTGGTAAAGTTGACTTATGAGACTGATACCTGTCCATTTGTCTGAGGATGATTTTGTGGAGATGCAATGTGTGGTACCTCTGCTGTGCCTTGAGGTCTAAAGTAGTCCAAGTCATAAGGCATAGTACAGGACAAAAAAAATTGTTGATGGATGTTATGTACCCCGTAACTGGGTTGCCAAACCAGCAGAAATGGATCACTCAGTTGGAGTCCGGATTACTAGAACTAAGAAAGTTTTATTAAAGAAACAAGCAACACAGTAATTGAAAGGATAATAAATGCAACAGTTCAGCAATGATAAACACACGTGCACAGAATTAGGATAACAGCATCAATCAAGCTCTATCGTTGTCTAGGGGTAAATGACCAATTTCAAAGTGACACAAAAGTCCAGTTCGATTTAGTTCAGTTCGCAGTAATCGTTGCCATGGTGATGGACAATGTGGGGGGGAGGGAGAGAGAGAGAGAGAGAGAAAACGGGAACGACTGATCATTCAGAACGGCTTCCACTCACAGACCGGCGATATTGCTCACAAGCAGCTTTCGGGCGGGTCCTTTGTGATGTCACCTGAGGTCACCGACTGTGACCCCTCCTCCAGATGCCGTCGATCCTCTGCAGTGAACCCGGCACCCATGCAAGGGCAGGCACACACCGGGTTCCCGCTGATCGTACCTTTCCACCCTGTGCGTTTAAGGTCCGGTACTTCCCACCGACTCGTGAGAGGCGCACCGATTCCAGGGTCTCGTTACCTCGGGTGTCGTGTGTGTGTCCTGCCTTAGCGAACCTGTCCCTTTTTATCCCCCTGCTGGGGTATCGCCTGTCCATCACTTCAAACAGTTCAGGGTTCAAAGGGGGAGCCGCTCCAGACAGCTCTCTCCCCCGTCCCTTCATTACACATCCCCAAATGCTGCTTCCTTGTTCCTTATCTCTCCTTCCTCTGAGGACAGGTGGCAGACCAACTGCTGATGCCACTGATGCTAACCCAGGCCAGCAAACATCTTAATTTTATGTGTATTCTCGTCACATGGATAACTAGCGTTGTACCAGATTTGAGGTCTTAATTATCAAACATCTTTTCCTTAAACAGTCAAGAATGGTGAGGCACACAAAGGACACTGGCAAGTCTTGTCATCCATAAGGCAACTCCCAAAATATGGGAAATGGCCCATCTTTTCCAAGGTCTCGCTGTCAGCCTTCACTGCAGTAATGTGGTGAAGTAACGCAAGAGCAGACTGGTAAAATAACTTTGTTTTGTGAACACAGACTGCAAGAAACTTCTTTCCATATGCTACTGTCAAATAAGTTGATGATGGCCTGAAACGTCCTTTCCAGTAGTAAGAAATTACAAGCATTGCAGAATGAAACTTGTTTAGTGAGGTCAGAACAACATTATTTCTAGATCTATGGAAATATATTAACCTCAAAATTATGTGCCCTCATCTTTTATCTGACATCCATCATCAAGAATGGCCCACCAACAGCAACACTAACTAATCTGGCCACGCTCCAAACAACACTGTTGACAAACTGGCTTTGATGTGTAGTGAAGGAATCAAGATGAAGGACAACCATCCCGACTTTGTCCCTACCATCTACCCTAGCTTTGTCCTTACTCATCACAAATGTGCCTGTACACGAAGTGTTAAAAGAGAGCCACTTCATTGCCTGTGCAGAGATCAAGTTCCATCTTCATATCATCAACACCATTCATATTATTTTGGAAAATGACTTAAAACAGAACAGATCTCATCATCTTGGGATCCATAATCCACTGGCCATTAGCTGCAGCAGAACTGTACTCCAGCATAATCTGTGATCTTATGGCCCAGCATTTCTCCCACTGTCAATCCAGATTCCAATCATACTCATGAGTGCAGAAGGCATGCCAGGCACAGTGCTAGCAGTAACTAAAAACATACCAATGAGTAAAAGTAGAAAAAGGGGAAACTTGCCTGTAAAAGAGCAGAAGGACAATAATGCACAGAACTAAACAGTCCTATGAACAGCATATCAGATCAAAGTTCTTTGGTTCTGTCACAACTGGTCATGATTAGGGCAGACATTTAAGGACGAGGGTATTCCAAAATGATCTTCCTCAACAACAGCAGAGCTCAGCACACAAGTGCAAAAGGCTCAAGTATTTACACCCATCTTCTATGAGAAAGCCACATGAAGGGTTCACCCTGGCGTCCTCCTAAGGACTCATCACAGAAGCTGGTCTTCAGTTAGTTAATTCACTTGCTGTGCCCTGAAAAAGCTGCACGCACTAGAATTCCAAAGGCTATGGGGTCAAACAATATGACCAATGAAGTGCAGAAATTTTGTATTGCAGAACTCTCTCTACTTCCAACCGTGCTGTTCCATTACTGGAACTTGGCGGGGGGGGGGTAACAGGCCTATTTTGCATATTTAGAGATATTCTCATTGGAACACAAAATTCTTAGTGATGAGACAGATGCAGGTATGAGGTTTCCCTTTGATGCAACCAACACTCTACTTTTAATCTCACCAGCCCTGTATTACTGTCACAAGACACAAGATACTCCAGTTTCAATTCTGAATACAATGTGGGAAATTACCCAAGTATGTTCTGCTTGTTTATTTGACAAGGCAAATCAAATCTGCATCACTACTGCTCCATTTCCTCTTAGAATCCTGGAGGAAAATCTGGTCAGGACATATCTTTACAAATAAGCACTGTGTATTGACCCAAAAACTAAATTTCAATCTGCTGCAGAACATATGGACAAACCCCACGCAGGATGGCAACTATCAGTCAAGCTACCCTGGCGCACAGATGGCACCTTGAAGCTTTGCCTGGCTGCAATTTGTGAAAACCCTGATCCAGCTATGGACACATAACAACATTCAGCCCCATTAACTGTTCCTGGGCAACTTAAGACTATAACACACAGGAACAGAATGAAGCCATATGGTCCACGGAGACTGCTCCGCCATTTGATATGGCTCGAAGGTACATTTACTCTCCAGCAAACACATTGGATTTGCTCGGTATCTTGGTTTAAAAAATGTATGACAGCTTCTGTTTCTAAAGTTACTTGAAAGCAGTAGTCATTCACTCTACTATCAGAGAAGTGGCAGGAACAGCTATGAAACGATTCTTGCTCACCAATATCCAGTTTACTGATGTTCAATTTGGCCAGAGCCAAGCTCAAAATATTGACTCAAGAGCCAAATTCCAAACTGTGGCTGCCCTCCCCTTGATTTTAACTGACTGCATCAGTTCACTGAGTGCCATGCCTTGGTAAACTGGGGCCAATGGACTTCAGACAAAAATCTGTCCACTGGTTTATCATACTGCTCAAGTGGTTGTCTGTTGGAGGTCAATCATGCCAGCTCTACAATATTGGTGCAGATGTTCGTCGGAACAATGTCCTCAGGAGCACATATCAGGCAACATCACCAACAAGATCAATCTAATCAAATATCACTGACATGGCTTAAAAACAACCGAGTTCCCCACTATCACTGTGATTGGAGTTACCATTGACCAGAAGATTTAAGAGATGAAAACAAATGTTCAATGGGTGCATATCAAATGCTCATCAGTAGGAAATAGATATTTTACAGCTTTCTGTCCATTCATTATGTTGGGAGAAAGTCAAAATAGGCAGAGATAGCTCTTTGTCAATTTTATTTTGGGGAAGGGGAAATTTGGGAAAGGGGAAATTAGGGAAAAGAAAGATTAAGAGTCAAGACGAGTGGAGAAAGGAATGGAGATTTGTAAAACGAGAAGTGAGAGCAGATAAATAACTCTGGACAACAAAGATTTTGTTTCCTGAATACTTTTTGGTGGATCTTATCGATTTTGGGGTGCTGATCATGAAAAATTGCCATGAAATTTCCCTATCACACACCATTTCTTTTTAAATTGCTTGCATTTGTTATTTCAATTCATAATTCAAGTCATAATAACTGATGCCAAGATTAGGAAAGGCTTTTTGTTGGTCCACAAATCAAACCAGTCATCGGTAACAGGCAATCTGAAGAACTTCTAGTGGGACTGGAGAAAATCTCATGGAAGGCATTCAAGGATTTTGTTGAAAATGTTCTTGGTAACTACAGAGCATCAAACTACATTCAGCTGGTTGAAAATATGTATCAAGCAGACAAAACCATGAAGTTCAACATGTCATGAGAGGTTCATTTTCTGCGTTCCCATTTGGACTTCTTCCCTGCAAACCTTGGCACTATCAGTGACGAGCATGGTGAAAGGTTTCACCAGGACATTGCAGTCATTAGAAAAACAGTATCAGAGCAATGGGAATCCACCAATGTTGGCAGATTATTGTTGGACACTTAAGTGAGAAGCCTCAGCCTCAAACTCAACTGAAAATCATCAATAGAACATTTTAGCTTAGCTGACCTATTGCAAAGTGCAAGCACCATTCAATCAAATCCATTATATTCAATAAAAGTAAATTTCTTGTTTCTCCAAATTCCTACATGATACAAGTAGCCTGAAATTATGTTTGTGTTCAGCTTCAAGTGGTCTATCATAAACAAAGAAAAACTCTGACGAATCAACACTTTCGGAAAAAAATTGATGTCCGGTGCAATTACTTTCGGTCTTATTAATTATAATACACTATTTTGCACACTTTATAACTGAAAGATACAAGAGTCCAGAAGGATTATAGATAATAATTGGTCACACAGAAATCAACACTACACCTGTTTGAATTGCAGATATATGGTATTTTCTGTTTGGTGAGTTTTAAGAGTAAAATCCAAAGATACATTAGAGAGGCTGCAGAGAGGACACAAAAAATAAAGATTTACTACCATTCTCCCTTGTCATATATCTAGCAACTACTGTGCTCTATTTCACAATTCCATTGTGTCATTTTGTTCTTTCTCTCTTCCATTTACACCTCCTCCAAACGGATAAGCTGCCATTAGGATTTATTAGAATTGTCCCAGAGATGAGGGAATCCAATGCAAGATGATTGTGGAAAAAAAAAACTGCTGCTGTTCCCATTTCACGTACAGGGCACAAAAGTGATGCAAAGAAAACCTTTCATGCAGGTAGTAGTTATGATCTGGAATGTATTACCAGCAAGGGTGGGGTAAGCAGACACAATCAGGGTTATGAAAGGACAGTGACTGGCATTTGAGGGGAAATAATTTACAGGATAGGATAAAAATAACAGTTTAATTGGGAGTGATCAACATTAGAAAACAAAACACAGATTGGGTGACTGCTTTGCAGAAGTTCTCTATTTTTGACAGTAACCTCAGATATCCTTGTCGTCACGCTACTTCAGGTCTTCTTCCCACTTCTACCCTGCTGCCTCTTTAGCCTCTCACAGTGAGGCCCAATGTAAGATTCCAGATCAATGTCCCACCTTCCCTCTCGGCGTGATATAGCTCTCATGGAACATCTTGAAAACCAGTCTCTCCAGTGCGTAAAAATCAGGTCACTTTCTGCTTTTATTCTTTTGTTAAGAGTCCCATTGAGTGGCTTCCTTCTATGGCATAACAACTCAATAACAATTCAAAAATATCTCTGAAAATCAAAAATTATCACTTTAAAAAGGGAAACAAAACAGGTGGGTTAGAGGGAAAGATTAGGGCAGTGGGATATCTTAGACAGAGCCACCAATAGTTGAAGAGATACTACTCCAAACCTACAAGAGAGAAGAGTGAGAAAGAAGACACTGTAGAGAAGTACCAGACTGACCTTGTGAACAGGACTTTGATGCTGAAGAATAAGCATGTTCTGCACAGAAAGAAGGTGCAGCTGGCCATACATGTGACACCACTTCCTCTGCTTTTATCGGAATTTCTTCATCACAGAACAGGTTTGGCTCCATGCTACCAGAGGACACGCTGCTTGCACCATCCTGGCAAACAAAGACAACTTTCACAGTTTGAGACCAATGCAACCTAAATCACATGTTATTCATTGTTTGTTACAAAATGGATCGAAGAACACAATACAAATTCAGCATGAGTAACACATAATGAGGAATTAAAATCATGATACAAAGGAGGGTGTTAAGTAACTTCAAATTGGAAGTGTAGAGTTGCTTTTGTACAGAACTACTAAAATAGCTTGCATAGCAACATTAAATTTCATGAAATGCCAACAGCAGATGCCATCTCTGGCTCTTCACTCAACCATAGAACACCTGGACAGCGAAGATGCATACATCAGGATGCTCTTCATTGATTTCAGTTCAGCATTCAATACCATCAACTCCTTAAAAATTCAATAAGCTCCAAGACCTAGACCTCAATGCCACCTTGTGCAACTGGATCCTATTATTTCTTCACTTGCAGACCCCAGTCAGTTCAGATTGGCAACAGCATTTCCTCCACAATCACCATCAGCACAGGTGCACCTCAAGGCTGTGTTTAGCCTCCTGCTCTACTTGCTTTATACTTATGACTGTGAGGTAAGCACAACTCCAATGCCATTTTTAAGTTTGCTGACACCACTGACGTTGGCCGAAACAGAAGTGGTGACAAATTAGCATATAGGAGGGAGATTGAAAATCTGGCTGAGTGGTGTCACATCAACAAGCTCTCATTCAATGTCAGCAAGACCAAGGGGTTGATGATTAACTTCAGGAGGAAACTAGAAGTCCATGAGACAATTCTCATCGGGGGATTGGAGGTGGAGAGAATCAGCAACTTTAAATTCCTCAGTGTTACTATTTCAGAGGAAATGCACTAGGCCTAGCACGTATGTGCTATTACGAAGAGATCAATACAGCACCTCTACTTTCCTACAAGTTTGCTAAGATTCAGCAGACCATCTAAAACTTTAACAAACTTCTACAGATGTGTGGTGGAGTGTATATTGACTGGTTGCATCATGGCCTGGTATGGAAACACCAATGTTCATGAATGGAAAAAGTCTACAAAAAAACTAGTAGATACAGCCCAGTACATCATGGGTAAAGCCTTTCCCACCACTGAGCACACCCACATGGAGTGCTGTCACAGGAAAGAAGCATCCAACATCAAGGGTCCTCACCACCCGGTTCAGGAACACTTATTATCCCTCAACCATCAGACTCTTGAACCAGAAGGGATTAACTTCACTCACCCAATCACTGAACTGTTACTACAACCTATGGGCTCACTTCCAGGGATTCTTCATCTCATGTCTATTATTATTCTTTTTTCTCACTTTGTATTTGCAGAGTTTGTCTTTTGCATATTGATCATTTGTCCATTTTATTGGGTGTAGTCTTTCAATGATTCTATGATTTTTGTATTTATTGTGAATGCCAGCAGGTGATATATGTACTTAGGTAATAAATTTACTTTGAATTTTTAAATATAGTACAAGGAAGTGAACTCAGCTACAGAACTTTCAGATTAGGACAGTGCAACAATACAGAACAGTCTTTCGAGGATGGCTAGTACAGAATCAGAGTAAATTTTGATTCCAGTGGGTTTGGACAAGATGTAATGAGGGCTAGAACATATAGGAAATTGAAGCTGGGGCAAAAACTGCAGAGGCTTTGCCTTTTACGCCAATCCAAAATTTCAAATCCACTAATCTGTCCAACCTTAGTTTTCTCTACAGAAATTTATCAATCTGAAGTTGAATACAATCAATAATTAGGTACCTACTACAGCCCTCTGAAGACTTACAATCCTATTAAGAAGCAGCTTCTCTGAATATTCCAAAATGGCCAATGTATCACTTCACATCATGCTGACAGAAGGCTGACATTGAAACTAGACAACAGGTTGCTCAAAAGGATGCCGATGTTTCACTACTGCTACAGAGAACCATAGTAAGACTACATCTGAAGTAATGCAATGAATCCTGAGCACAAGATCGTTCAAGGAACCTGTAACTTTTATATACAATTGTGTTAAATTCTAGCATTTTTCAAGTTCCTATATACCATCAACAAATACCTTCAACTTTCCCCATTCCTTCATCACAAAATTTACCTCTATTATTGGCCTTCTTAATTTTACAAATCTATATTTCCAAAATGATATTTTTCTGATTAACGCTAAACAAAAATCTGCATCATTGTTGAATTGTGTGACTATCAAAAGAATCAGTGAAATTTAAAGCTCAGGACACTTCCATATGCATGAAAGCTGTTCAAAATAAAAAACTGACTCATTCCACTTTTCACCTTTTGTTAGTTGTGAACTTCAAATACTTTGTAAATGGGACTGGATTTTCTGCCTTCACCACTCTTTCAAACAGTGAGTTCCAGACCCACAACTAACATTAAGTGAAATAACTTCCCTCAAACTTTTCACTAATCGTTTCACAAACTACCTTAAATCTATGTTTCCTATTTATTAATTATCAAAAAGGGATTAAAAGCACCATCAGGCCACTGTCTCCCACACCATCACTAACCTCATCAAATCTGGAGATCTCCCATCCACTGCCACCAAACTCAGTTCCCTTACCCCGCACTGCTTATTTCTACCTCCTACCCAAGGTCACAAACCTGACTATCTGGGTAGGTCCACTGTCTCTGCCTGATCCTGTCCCACTGAACTGGTGTCCACATACTCTATTCTATCCCATGATTCAGTCCCTTCCCACCTACATCCACGACATTTCACATGCTCTCAATCTCAACGTTCAATTACCTGGCCCTGACCACCTCATTTTCACCATGGATACCCAGTCCCTATACACTTCTATCCCTCATACGAAGGCATTAAAGCTCTCTGCTACTTTCTTGACAAGAGACCCAACCAGTTCCTCTCCAGCACCACTCTCTTTTGTCTGGCAGAAATTGTCCTCACCCTCAACAATTTCTCCTTTGGCTCTTCCCACTTTATCCAAACTCAACAAGTACCCATGGGCACCCCCAAGGGTCCAGCTTTGCCTGCCTTTTTGTTGGGTACGTGAAGCAGTCCATATTCCAAGTCTCCTGTAGTAATGTTCCCCAACTCTTTCTGCACTACACTGACTACATTGGTGCTGCTTTAAGCACCCATGCTGATCTCAATTTTATCAACTTTGCATCCAACCTCCACATTCCCTTTCTCCGAAGGTCCACTTTCCTCCCCCATCAGATTCCTCCTTCTCCAGCCCTTTACCTTTCTCACTCATCTGGCTTCACTTATCACCTTTTAGCTATCCTCCTTCCCCTCTCCCCCTCATGTTTTTATCCTGGTGTCTTCAACTTCCCTTTCCAGTTGTGATGAAGGGTCTTGGCGCAAAACTTCAACTGTTTATTCATTTTCATATACGCTGACCTGCTGAGTTCCTCCAGCACTTTGTGTGTGTTGCTAGGGATAAAAGGTGTTTTCTGTTAAAACTTGCCCAGACCTCTGAAATTACACTCCAATTAAATTTTTGTTAATATTTTTGTTTTCTGTTCATGGAACGTGAAATCATAAAACAAGGCTATCATTATCTATTCTTAAATGTCCTTTCAATTCATCTGCTCATTCAACACAGAAAACAGAGATCACATATAGACAAGGTTTTTTTTAAAAACGGTTTCCTGAATTCCATTACTGAGTCACGATTGTTTTTTTACAACATCCTGTTCACTTCACAACCAACATTACCAAGCTTTTTATTTCAACTTTTTCCTCAAATAGTAAATTTTAACATAATCCAAGTCCATAAGACTATAAGACAAATGAGCAGAAATAGCTATTCAGCCCATTGAGTTTGCTCCACTATTCCATTATGGCTGATTTAATATCACTCTCAAACCCATTCCCCTGCCTTCTCCCCTTCTCCCCATAACCTATGATGCCCTCGTTAATCAAGAACCTATCAACCTCCAGCTTAAATATACCCCATGACTTGGCCTGCACAGCTGTCTGTGGCAAAGAATTCCACACATTCACCACCCTCTGAATAAAACCATTCCTTCTCATCTCTGCAATAAATGAATGTCTCTCACTTCTGAGGCTGATCCCTCTGACCCTAGATTCCCGCACTATAGGTATCATTCTCTCCATTTCCACTCTGCCTAGGCCTTTCAATATTCAACAGGTTTCAATGAGATTCCCCCTGCTGCCCCCCCCCCCATTCTTCTAAACTCAAGTACAGGCCCAGAGTCACTCATCCTGGGGTCATTCCAGTGAACTTCCTCTGAACCTTCTCCCATGCCAGCTCATATTTTCTTAGATTCAGGGGTCCAAAACTGCTCACAATGACTTATAAAGCCTCAGCATTACATCCTGGCTTTTGTATTCTAGTCCTCTCGAAATGAATGCTAACATTGCATTTGCCTTCCTTACCACTGACTCAACCTGTAAGTTTACCTTCAAGGAATCCTACACAAAGACTCCCAAGTCCCTTCGCACCTCAAATTTTTGAATTTTCTCCCCATTAGAAAATAGTCCATGCCTTTATTCCTTCTGCCAAAGAGCATGACCATGCACTTCCCTGCACTATATTCCATCTACCATTTCTTTGCCCATTCTCCCAATGTGCCTCATTCCTCCTGCAGACACCCCACTTCCTCAACACTTCTAGCCCCTCCACCTACCTTCGTATTGTCTGTAAACATGGGCACTAAGCCATCGATCCCTTCATCCAAATCACTGACATATAACATGAAAAGGAGCGGTCCCAATACCAACCCCTTTGGCACACCACTAGTAACCGGCAACCAATCAGAACATGTTCCCTTTATTCCCATTCTCCACCTTCCAGTCAGCCACTCACCTATGTATGCTAGTATCTTTCCTGTAATACCATGGGCTCTTATCTTGTTAAGCAGCCTCATGTGCAACACCTTGACAAATGCCTTCTGAAAATCTATGTAAGCAACATTCACTGACTCTCCTTTGACAATGCTGTCTGTTATTTCCCCAAAGAATTTCAACAGATTTCTCAGGCAAGATTTTCCCTGCTGACTACGACCCATTACATCATGTGCCTCAAGTACCCCAAAACCTCATCCTTAAAAATACACTCCAACATCTTTCCAACCACTTAAGTCAGTCTAACTGGTCTACAATTTCCTTTCTTCTGCCTCCCTCCCTTTTTAAAGAGTGGGATGACATTTGCAAATTTTCATACCACAGTAACCATTCTAGAGTCCAGTGATTCTTGAAAGGTCAATACTAATGTCTCCACAATCTCTTCAGCTATCTCCTTCAGAACCCTGGATTGTCATGTATCTGGTCCAGGTGACTTATCTACCCTTCAGACCTTTCTGCTCCCCAGCAGCAGCTTCTTAGTAATGGCAACTGCATGCACTTCTGCCCCCAACACTCTTGAACATCTGGCATTCTGCTAGTGTCTTTCGTGGTGAAGACTAACACAAAATACTCAAGTTTGTCCACCAGTTCTTTGACCACCCCCCCCTTTACTACCTCTCCAGCGTCATTTCCCAATGGTCCAATATACACATTGGGAAAAAAAATTGCATCCTCCTTCAAACTATTAGCTATCTTACCTCCATATTTCATCTTTTCTCTGCTTAGGGCTTTTTTTTTTTTAAAAACTTGCCTTCTGTTGGTTTTTAAAAAGCTTCCCAATCCTCTACCTTCCCACTATTTTTTGCTATATGTTCCCTCATGCTTTTATGCTCTAAAGTCTCTGGATATCTGTTTACAAACTTATCCCCTACCCTGCTGCCCCAGACATTAATACATCTCCCCAACCCCCCCATGCCATCTGACGTTCTTCAGCCAAGTAACATCTTCATAATCTACCTCTTTACTATCACATGCTTCTTGTAGTGCAGCTGTAAGTCTATCGCCTTATACAATTCCAACACAAATCCTTACTTTTGCATACTATGCCTCAGTCAGTAAATACTTTTTTAAGCTACCTTATCTAACTCTGCTACCCTCAGGGTAATGAGAACATGCGCTCCTTTCAATAACTTGTCTGCCTCCAGTGTGACCTATCTGGAACATCACTTTCTCCCTTATTAAACAAAGGTATTGGTGCTTTAGCTACCAAAAGTGGCCAAACAGGACTTAAATACAAAGATTTCTTTTTTCCATTCTTGCTTCTTATAGCAGACAGATCTTGCCCTACCAACTTATCTACTTCTACAGGTGATGGATATCTTAAAATTCATTTGTTAACTATCAATTTCAATTATTCACACTTTCTCCTCAGCTTTAATTACTGTCCTCCCATTTTGTGAAAACAGAAGACAACGCATCTACTTGGAAGTATTCCAGTATTCTCCACGTCCACAATCCCTTTTACCTTTCTTGGTCACTAACAAATCTGAGGCTTTTGTTTTATTAATGAAGCCTTTATCATATTGAACCAATAACTGCATCATTCTGTGCCTCTCTAATTTTCTTTCAAATTTCACCCCCTTTTGTTTTCGCTGCTGGGAATGTTTTTTAGATAGAGAACACATTTGTTCTGCATATATATTGTTCTCTCCTCACTCACTGCAAACAATTACTTGCTTGTAATTTAGTTTTGCTTCGACTGATCAAAAATGGCCTGACCCCAATTGCAAACTTTGACTCCTGGGTAACTGTACTCTCAACTATGTCCATGCTAAATGCTTACAACCTCCAAAATTTCTCCTACTGCTACTTCTCCCACCAAAGAGTTCCATTCCAAAGCTCCAGTCCTGAATTGTACACTCCTAGGGATTGTTATATATTGATTAATATGTCTTCAGGAGAACACTATCAAAGAGTTCTTCACCCAGTGTATTATCTTGAGTCATCCATGGAGCCCCAGCATCAGTTACCCTTCTTATGGTCAAGTCCAGATTGTCTTCAAATTATCTTTGCAGATCTCCATTGATCACTCAATCATTCAAATCTCTTTATCATTCAATACTCTTTGTAACCATTCCACCCTCATCCCTTTAGAAGTTACAATAAAACTAAATGGAAGTAATACGGATTACCTGTTATTCTCAGGAAGAACAGCGTGAATGAAAGCAGTCAGTAATGTAGTAGAGATTGAAAATGTATAATAAGTGAACAATGTACAAATTCACCCAGGAGAAATATTTTAGACTTAAGACGAATCTCTCTGAAGAGAAGATCTACATAAAAATTACTCACTTTTTTCTCATAGCAATATGCTTCCCTGACATCATCATCAGAATCTGTTTCCTCCTCATCTAAATCAAGAGATTTTCTGGGTGAGGATGCCAGATTCCCCATGGCCCTGCTGAAGGCAGACTGCTGAACACTCTGTAAATGTTCCTGTGAAGAGATTAAATTCAACAGTTTAATCAAATATCACTTTACAGAGAAAATTTGGACTGCCTCTACCATCAGATACTTCCCTGCAAAGTAACCAACTTGATTTGTATATGCCTTTTAACAGAGTAAAATATTCCAAAGTACTTCAAAATATCACTAACCAGATGAGATTTAACAGTGATTGAAATAGCAACTTTGGACTGATGTGAAGGAATTTGCTCAGAGACAGACTCTGGGAATGTCTCAAAGGAACAATGAAAGTAACAATTGAAATACTTCCATGCACACAGCTGCCAACAGAGAGGTAGTATAACTGAACATGAGAGAGTGATGTCGTGTTGTAGGGTTGGCTGGAGGACCGATGGAAGGATGTGAATACTAGGAAAGTAATTTTAAGTTGGAAGTATGCCTGATGGGAGCCAGTGTGGTTCAGCCAGCAAAGTTGAACTAGTTGAAGTTTATGAAGGATGGAGGTTGGAGGACAATTGGAAATGGCACTGAACCATATAATCAAGAGATTCTATAGGTATGATGAAGCAGGGTTTGTAGCAGGCAACATAAGATGAAAGAACATGATGCATGAAGGCAAGCAATGATACATGAAGCTCAGCACGGGGTAAAATATTTCCAACTCTACCAAAGCCAGGAAGCAGAGGGTTAACGTGCAGTTAAAGCAAAAAGCAAATTAGCTTTCACAGGGAGGTGTTTTGAGTAAAAGTCTTATAACCATTATACAGAGCCTTGATGAAACAACTCCTGGAGAGCTGTGTGCAGGTGTTCTCCTTACCCAAAAGATACACTTGTCACAGAGGTAATATAACAAATGTTCATCAGGCTGATTCTGGGAAGGCAGGAAGATCATACATGCAGAAATTGATTAAGCCCGTATTTAGGCTTTAGGTCTCATTGAAACATATAAAATTCTGGCTGAAGCTGGCTGGCTGAAGCAGAAATTTTCCCCTTAACAGAGATCTAGTTGGTCTTTGAAATGAGGAAATCATTTTTTTTATTCGTAGGGAGACAAATCTTGTGAAGAATATCTTGAGGAAAAATATAGATTGCAATGGAACACCCTTTGTTTGCATGAATGAGCATGATTCCAACAACTTTCAGGAAACATGGCAACAACAAAAGCAAAGTAGCTGACTGGACTGGCATCCATCACACAAAATACTCACTCTCTCCTCCAGCAGAACAGCAAGGTGCACCAGCTACGGTGCAGTGCAGTTCACTGAGCAGGCTCCTCAAAGATTAGAAAATATCACTGAAGGTATTATGGGAGAAGAGTTCATTGATAGTCAGAAACTTAGCTTTCAGCCACCACCCATGCTGCTCATCAAACACCCAATTACATTGATCTTGCTTTATTCCCATTCATTCCCAATCATCTCCAGATTTTACCACTCACCCATACATTATGGGTAACTATGTGGCTAATTAATCTATCAGCATGCAAATCTTTCAGCTGCACATCTCAAGATCAGCTGTTCTTTACTACTTTCTGAAGTTGCTGGTGCCTTATCCTTTGAAGACACAGTGTTACTTAATATATTGACCATTTTTTCCTCAATTGAAAAGCAAAAAAGCTGCAGATGCTGGATATCCAAAATAACAACACGAGGTGCTAGAAATACTGAGGAGGTCATGCAGCAATCATGCAGAGGCAATCACTTAATGCTTCAGGGCAACAACCCTTTGTCAGAACACTGATTATCAATTCAGACCTCAACAGCTACAGTTAATACCTCTATAAAAGTCATGAATATTTTCTAGTGACATGATGTAACCAGTGTGAATTGCTGAGATAAATATGAACAATTCTACTTCTTGGTATACAAGCTAACCTTTCAATATATAATAATAATAGATTTGGACATTATGTGCAGGAAAGTTGGGGCCTGGGACCTTGAATATGTCATTCTCTCCTCCTTTTAAGATTAGTTTTCCACTATTGTAGTTATTCTCAACGCACAACTCTTCAGATGCTTTTGATGATGGTCTTACCTGTAAATCTGGATTAGCTGCTGCCTTTTGTAATTCAGCACTAATAATCTTCTCTGTCTTTTCCCTAGCTGCCTGCTCCACCATGCGTTGGCTTAGTACAGACAACTTGGCAAGTGCAGAAGACAGTTCCTCTGTAGCTAGGGCTTGTCTAGCTCGGTCTTGCCAACTCATTGCTCTCTCTGTCAGGCATTGCAAGGCATCTCCTTCTGGCAAACGAACTGAAAGCTTCTGAAGGGAAACAAGGAGCGACAAGATGGTCTCAAGTCTTGGTCGTCGGGATCGCATGCACAATGGACACAAGAACTTCACCTCCTTAGTTTGCCAACCTAGTCCTTTCTTCTGTGTGCCAGTTTTTGGAAGTGTAACGCAAGTGCTGTGAAACCAGTCTTTACAAAGTTCACACTGAAGCATAAACCCACTGGCTATCTTCCGACATACACAGAACTTCACCTCTTCAATACGGTCCACCAATGTCATTTTAGCTAAATTTGCTGCCCTCAAAGAATGCATGGCTTCACATTCTTTCTGTTCCATTACTCGAAAGCTTGCAATCTGAGGATAAATTAACACTATTTAATTATACGTCACTTAAATTGCAAATCAAAACAGTAATGCTTGGGACAAAAACAATGAATGACATTTAAATCTCAATAGGGTATCAATGTGGAATGATCAGTGTGCTCATGAAGACCACACCAACCCTCAATAAAACATCAATTACAGTAAATTGCAGTTGCACAATACCTTCAAAAACAGCAAATAACATTGAGCTGTTACATTCACTAGTCCAATGATTTATTGTGTATAAATGGGAGTTATGTTTTATCTAGTAGTTAAGCAATTTTAAATATTTTAGTCAACTGTAATTTTCTTTTGGCAGTTCACAATGAGCCAAGTGAACATCTTATCATAATGTTTTCATTGAGTATGTTAACAGCCTGCTGAGTATGAACTTGAACTTGGTAGTATTACCAATTTTAAAAACTCAGATGTCAAATCTTCTTCCATGAGTACAGGCAATTTCAATTCTACTTCGTACATAATGATCTCAGTCTTTTTCAACTATATAGGGCTAAAATGACTGCACTGATGAGATACACCATTTGCATCAAGATGATACACTGAAAAATACAGCAGCTGGACAGTGTGTGGACTGAATGGATCTACCTCCATGTAATTTCATTATAATGTGAAACTACTGTTCCACTTAAAGGTATCCAGGATAAATACTGAATTAAAACATTTATTTTCACTTCAAACTATTCTACATTTTGAGTTTCTGGAGACAGTGGAGAACCAGAATAAACTGCAGCTGAAGTGTGACAGTAAAGGAAGCAGCTGCTTCACTGTACATTAATCATTCCATTGAATGATACTCATCTTAAAACATCTTCAATTTTTCTTTTTACTTTTTGGTTTCCTTTTACTGAATAACTCATTCCAAAATTCTTCCAGTCTGTTGAACACAATGGAAAATTGGTAATCAGAATGAATTGTAGAAACCAAAACTGATGGTTGTGAAAATAGATACTGTCTACAAGAAGCGCGATTGTTATTAGGTCAGGTAAAAAAAAAAAGTTATCAGCTATGCTTTCAAATTATTTTTAGGACATCAGCATCATTAACATAGCCAGAACATGTTGCTCACTTCAAATCGCTCTTGAGAAGGCAATGAGCCACTTACTTGAACCAATGCAGTCATTCAGGTGAAAACATTCTCTTAATGTTGTTGGGCAAAGGTTTCCAGGATTTACACCCACCAACAATGTAGGATGAAGGATATATTTCCAAGTCAGGATGATGAGTGACTTGGAAAGAAATATGACACAGTGTTCCATATGACCAATGCTCAGTCCTCCTTGATTAGAGATTGTGAGTTTGAGAGGCATTGTCGGCCTAAGTAATTATGGAGCATTTTGTTAACATTTGAAGCAGCAGATTGGTGGAGGGAATAACTGCTTAAAGTGGTCGATAGTGAAGTCACAAATGTGGCTGCCTTATACTGGTGGTGATGAGCTTCTTCAGTGCTACTGGATTGGACTGAGGTGAAGCTTGTGCATGCGTGCGTGAACAGTCGGGGCTTGTCAAGTTGAATGTCATTTCTCATTCCACTAAAAAGCCTGGTTACTTACAAGATATTAATTATTTGAAACAATTTAATTATTTTAAATATACAATTATTCCAATGAAGGCTGGAAGTTCAGAAAACCAAGATGCTCAATACTTACAACTGCATTTGGATCACTGGATTGTTCAGTCACCTCTTCCAAGTCACTTATGCTTTCCAAATCTAGCTCTCTGTCTTTCACTAATGCTTTCATTTTTTTCCGTTTATTCTTCCCACTACTGTATATTCCGATATTTGTCCTGGGACTCAGCACCTAAAGTGGATTAGCAATCATATTCTGAGATGAAAAAAAATTAATTCCAATTTGTTGTTCCATCATAAGATTGATTTTTAAAAATATTTACATATATTTCCATTATTAATTCTACTATAACCATAGCTTACTTATCTGCCAAATGCTTCCTGAATCCTTTTGACTAATCTGATCTTTACAAATCAGGCTTACATTCTGTTGTCTCGAAAGTGCAGTTAAATTAAGCCAGGAAGAGCACAGAGAGTTGATTATTTGCACAGGGCAAGGAAAGTGGAAACTATTAAAGTGGTTTTTTAAGGCTGTCTCATCCTTTTTTTGTCAGCATTGACATCCAGTGCATTTCAACAACATGCTCCTCCAATGCATTAACCCCTCCTTCTTCCAAGAACAGAGGTCCCCTCAATTAGTTCCCACCATTTCCTGCCTGTCAAGTGAACAGTAACTCTACTCCCTCCAAGGTGTTGCCATGATAATCTATATGCTATTTTTGTGAAATATACAGAATATTCTTTATACCATATCCTCTCTGATACCTTCCTCCACATCTTTTCCAGTACATTGATCAGTCTATGGGTACCGACTTCAGTTCTTGCTTCAAAGTGTAAATTACAACATCCCACTTATCTGAGCACAATGCTAATACTAAACTACCTATCTTCCTTTATATAGGAGAGCATAGTAAAATTACTCCACAGTTCATCCAACTACATAACCACATCCCATAGGAACTGGATTCCATTCACCCAGTTTCTATGTCACCATCACATGGGGCGCAAAGATGGCAACTTCCCTATCAGAACTTACAGCATGCCTAAACACACTGGCTTCTGCAGATACTGGATATTCAGCAGGTCAGACAGAATCAATGGAAAGGAATAAACAATCAATGTTTCAGGGTGAGGCCCTTTATCAGGACTGGGCCAGCATTTTGAAACTGTTACTCTGCATCCATCCACAATAGAGTAGATAACATGTGACCTTCACATATCTGCACTCACCCCTTCTCCATCTACCTGCTGTTACAGAGGAGGGTTCCCCTTCCTCCCCAGAACTCTCCACATACAATGGATTCACACCACACCAAGAATATTTTGTTTGGTCTGAAAGCACAAGTTTCCAGATACCCATTATTTTAAATCTATTTCACTCCCACTCAGATCTCTGGAACGTTTTATGGGGTGATAAAAGTGAAGTTCACCCTATAGGAAACAAATGCCTCATCTTTTAAATTGTGTACTTCATAGCCTTTGAGACAAAGTACAAGTTCAATTTCAGACCTGATTCTTAGCTTTCTCCTTTCAAACAACAACTGTAGTTAATGATTCTGTTTTCCCTTTTATATTCATTCATGTTTTGCCTGCACCATCCTTTCTCCTTCTAATCACCGAGCTTTAGAAAGCACACAAGGGCCCTCAAGTACCTCATTTGCTCATCAACTTTGCAATGGGAATTTTTACGTTCCCAACTGCATTACAGGCCTGGTTTCCAATTACTTCAGTGACCTCCAGATGGGTTTCTTTTTAAGACTTTACAACAGGGTGGCAGCAGCTCGAAGTAGGCATTACAATGGGGCATTCCATCTCTGCCATCCTGTTTGTGGCAGCCTTCGAGATCATCCTTATTGGAGCATGTGGTTCATGGGATAAAGCTAGAATCAGGACAGAAGCTTCCTCTACTGAGAAGCTACACATGGATGCCACAAGCATTCTTCAGGTGGCTGCATACACAAAGCAGCTACTGAAGAGGCTGGATGAAGATCAAGCCACAAAGCAGATGCTTTTGAAATGAGTCAAAAACGACAACATCACCTTTGTTGTAGGAGATAAGGAAATCCCATTGTTGGCCTGACAGTCCATCCAAAGCCTTGGGAGGCAGTATGCCGCAGAGCTCTCTGATAGGCAGATGGGAAAAGTAGCACAGAATCAGCTTACAGAGGCACTGGCCAGGGTTGACCAAAGGCAACTACTCAAAAGTATAAAGTGTGATGTTACTAGTTCACACTGTACCAAAGGGTGATATGGCCCCTGAAAGTGTAAAATTCCTTCAACAACAAATAGGATGGATAGGATAGCCCACACACATCTGGAAATGCCTGGGGCTACCTCAGTGTTTCTTGGTTACCAGCCTCTTTGGAAAGAACATGTTGCAACTGCCATTGAGATCCATTAGGCTGGGGTACAAGCAGCAGAAAACCATAGCCATTGAGCTGAAGGAGTCCACAGCCTGCTGGCGAGGAGTGCCAATGCCCCAATCCATACCTGCCATAAATGGAGAGCACAAGCTGAAGTAGACCAGGCCATCAGCAGGCTGCAACACCAGGAGGTTGTCAGCAGAGTCCAAGCTGAAAATGCACGACTTGACTGGGGGAAGGCAGAATGATTCTGGTCTGAGGCCTCACAGAAAGAGAGGAAAGCCATGGTAATGCAGGTGATAATGACAGAGCAAGAGCACTACAGGGTGAAAGCCATGGCACAGGGCCACCAGTGAAGATGGACAACATGGGAAGGTACCATCAACAAGTCATTCAACTGGTCTGACTTGTGGAAGGTCCTACAAGCTAGACTCAGCTTCCTCATCAGGGCAACCTATGAAACCTGGCCTTGCCCCCAAAACCTCCAACACATCCTGGCAAAATGCAAGACTACAAATAGTGGCATAACCGGGTCCTAAAGAAGCTGATAGATTTCTAGAGACCTGTAGGCAGGATGTGAGAAGCAGCCTTTCCCCAGTGGGACGGCAACTTATTCCATTTAAGGCTGGGAAGCGCACTAAATTCACCTGCTCCTTCAGGACTCCTCTCCATAGGCAAGGAGTGGAACATGAATGCAGAACTCAGCAGACAGCTACAGTTTCCCATAGAATTCACTACCACATCTCTCTGCCCAGACATAGAACTGTGGTCCATGGCCACCAAAACAATCGTCCTCATTGAGTTAACCATCCCATGGGAGGAAGGAGTGGAGGCTGCCCATGAACTGACGAGGCTTAAGTACTCAGACCTGGAAGCTAAGTGTAAGGAAGCAGGCTGGAGGACCATCATCTACCCTGTGTAAGTAGGATGCCGAGGCTTCATTGGCACTCCAACGACAGGGTTACTCCGTGATATGGCAGCGATTGGAGCGATGCTCATGAGGGCCACCACAGAATTGACTGAAGAGGCAGGAAAGGGTAAATTTTGGCTGTGGCTAAGGAGGAAGGACACAAATTGGGGGACCGACTAACTCCACTGAAAGCTACAGGGGTGGCAGGGAGACATCCCTGACGCTGCTCTGCCACCAGATGTACCAATGAAACATCAATGAATGGTGGTCCCTGGCTGATGACCCTGCAGCTGACCCAAGGGCATTGTTGGAGGTGTGGCAGGCAGCTTCCTGTAAATCTCACAGCTGAAGTGGACTATCCAAATCACTTCATAGGAGGCAAGCTCTGCTTCCATGTCTGCTCTACACCTTTCTCTGATTTCTGTTCAAAGGCAGAACAGCGAAGATATTTGGTAACTTACAGAAGCAGAAAAGTAACTGCCTTTAAGAGAATTGTTAAAGGATCAGCTGAGCAGTTGAAAATGCATCAAAACTTAAACACAAATTTCCCTTACAAAACATCTTACACCTACAACTTTTTTCATTGTAACATTATCACTACATTCCCTTTAAGCTCTCCAAGCTTTGCAGCCTGTAAATACTTAAGTCTTGTACCTTATCACTTCATTCCCTCACTGGAGGAATTTATAACATTAAAAATTAACCAAAACAATGTAATCCAACCACAATTACCAGAAAATCTATCTCAATAAGCAAGCATTTAGAATGCATTAATAAAGTTGTAACAAATTCCTATTGTGGTCCCCAAGAAAAATCTATCATGAAGTGTTGACTTGTTATTTCTTACAACTTATCTTACATCTACAGTTTTTTTCATGGCAACATTATCACTACATTCCCTTTAAGCTCTAAGCTTTGCAGGCTGTGAATATTCAAGCCTCTTACTTTGTCACTCCATTCCCTCACTTTCAACTTCCTATCTTGCCACATACATCAACTCCTACATCTGTCTGAACAACTTTCATCACTGCTTGCCTATCTGATTTACATCAAGTCACCAATGACTCAGAACTTTCTCACATCTGCTTGAGCAAGGCCATTCTGCTATACTGAATAAAACTTGTATTTCCACCTGCGCCAAACCAAAAGAAATGTCATTACAAATCTCAAACCAGAAAGCCTACAAATTGGAACCATAACTGTCAACTTTTGTGTTCCTCATCATAAACTTCCACCTCTCATGTTCTGAAGTTTTAACCATGAAGATCTTAGTTGAATGATGGTCACACATGCAGCCTTGGACTTTAACTTCACCAATGATTTTCTCAGACTATTAATTTTCAATTAAGCCAGGATTCAATCTACAGTCTCCATGCATGTTATTGTTCAACTAAAATTTTCACTGGTGCACCAATTTCAAAGTCATCAGCCTTGCGCACAAATTCTACTGTTCGGATTTAGTACATCCAATTTCCCTGATGTTCCCTACCCCATGATTGGGCAAGCACACACAACCTAACTAGCCTCCCAAGTGCAACTCTACCAATCTCCAGTTTTCTTTCTAAATGCATGGGTCACTGATAAACTAAAAGCACACCCTAACTCGGTCTTCCTTTCCTATCAGTGACAACGGGATATCTAAGGTTTTGTATATGGAAGACCATTAATAGGTCAGTGAAAAGGTCTGATGGGCTGGACTTTGTGTACTTGTCAGGCTCTGATCTATTAGTGCATAGAGGCTACCATCAAATGGAACTTTTATACAAAGGGCTTTGTAAACCAAATCACATCTTAACTGATGAGTTTGGGCCTGCATCACCAGCTGAGCAAGCCCATGCACTCTTAATATTCTGTCATTGCTGATCCTACACCAGTACGTTGACAATATCTTCACCCTCCAACTCATCCCATTAATCACCCACCCAACAAGTTCTTCCCTTTCCACTGCCAATCAGTTGCCCAAAGATACTCTCTCCAATCTCCACACCAATTATCCCAATACTCTTCCCAGCTTCCTGATGTTCCCACTCTGATCTCTCCACTCTTCTGGTGACTCACCCTGACTTCCACTCCCATCTGCAACCTTGTCTATAAATGCTGAGTCCTTCCATCTGCAACTTAAATTGAGAATGCCAAGTAGGACAATTTTGATCTTCAGTCCATTGATTATGTACATCTCATTTACAAGCTTCTACAAATGTGCTTAAAGTCATAATTCCTGGGTGCAGGGAAGAATACAGAACACTACAGCTCTTTAGCCAACAGTGTCATGCCAAATTCTACGATCAATCTAACTCCTTCCTCCTACATAACCCTCCATCTTTCTATCTATGTGACTATATTAAGAGTTTCATAAATGTTCCTAACATATCTGTGTCTACTACCAGCTCTGGCAGCATGCTCCATGCATTCACCACTGTCTGATTTCCCTCTATGCTTTCCTCCAATCACATTAAAATTATGCTCTCATATCAGCCATTTGAACCCTGGGAGAAAGTTTCTGGGTGTCTACTCAATTTATGCTTCTTACCATTTTATAAGCCTCTCATCCTCCTTCACTCCTCACAAGACATGCTCTCTAATCCAGGCAGATCCAAGATGATGAAGATTGTTTTCCAAGTTTTACCTGCAATAATGTGTAGGTAGAGTTCTTCTTCAAGAAGGTTCTAGCAGTTCGTTCTCTCCAGGCACGAGCAGCAGTTACTTGGGACTCCACTTGAGGAAGGGGATCAAGCCGTACTGGGATGGGGCGACCTTTTGCTAGCAGACTTTCCAGCTGATCCAGATATGCATTGCAAGATCCCTTCTGCATCAAAAATATAATAGTAAGGCAGCTTTACAAAAAAACACTTCTATGCCTGCAGGACAAGGCTACAGCTATTATAGGAGACTAAAGAGAAGTTGGATAAAGGTTCTATTGTAAAACAACTCAGAGACGAAAGTAATTTTCTTATTAAAGTATTAGGCAACACAGTTTGTACCTTTTAATGTGGTGTTCAATTGGCTTTTATATAGGCGCTTGAATATGTAGAGAACAGAAGGACAAGAACAGGTTAAAGTGATGAATCTAATTTGGCACCACACTCGGCACAGACATTGTGGGCCACAGGGTCTGTTCCTGTATTGTCCAGTTGCACGTTCTAATGTATTTTACAATATCCACAAGGCCTATGTTCTAATATGTTTTATAATATCCAACAGGCATTCCCTTCCATTAACCAGCATAATCAAGTCATTTATCTATCTGAAGGCTTTCAATAAAATGGTTATTGAACACTAAGATATTTGGCATTGAGAGTCAGACTGGCATGTGCAGAGGATTGGATTAGACCAGAAGGATAAATTAGAAGAGGCTGTAGGGCTGTGAGCAGCGGGATCAATGAAAGATCATACTATTAATAATTTCTAATGATCATTTATGCAGAAGGTATCAAGGCAATTAAGGTGTATGGTTTACTGAAGTAAAAGATCTGTCACAATCTGATTGAATAATGGAGCAAGTATTAGGGCCAAGTAGCCTACTCACATTTCTATTTCTTATGTTCATATCCTGCTTATTCTTCCAGTCCCACCTTTAGTTACCTGAAACTCTTTATACACTACTCCAGGTTAAATTTTCCTCTGGAGATCCATTACCTGCTGCATTAAACAAATACTTGCTGATTTCAAACTACAATGCAGTTCACTTTTCTCTATATTAATTTATACACTTTGCTCTAAACTTTCCGTTCACATCAATGTACCCATGTTCAAGATAATCTCTACAATCCTGCGGCCATTCTAATCCTCAAAAATACTGTATTGAATTTTTTGATTTCCGCAATAAAAAACTATTCCCTTTTGCCGTATCATTGCCTCAAGCACAAGGGGTACAAACCTGAGCACATCCTCTACACAGCTGCTTTAATTATTGAGATACAGCGCAGAATAGGCCCTCCTGGTCCTTCGAGCCGTGTCACCCAGCAACTTTCAATTTAATTTTAGTCTAGTCACTGGACAATTTACAACGACCAATTAACCTACCATATGACGGAAATGTACAAATATTGAAAACCAAATGACACAACAGATTAAAATTTTTTTAAACTGCTCTGTTTGTTTCGTTTCCAATATCAATTTAAGGACATGGAAAAGGATTTGTTAAAAAGAAAAAAATATATGTAACAACCTTCAGGTTTTACTAATGCCTCCTTCCAAGTTTCCTTACCTAGAAGTTTTATTGTAATGCTCTATTTCCATCTTTCTCATACTTGTTTAGCCCCCCCCCCCTTAAAATGCATCTATGCTATTCACTTCAGCCATTGCCTAGCTGGTACAAAGGTTATATTCACACTACACACAGATTTTCCTAAATTCCCCAAGTGATTTCTTGATGACTCTCCTATAATAATGGTTTCTAGTTATGTTTTCCTCCATATTGAAACATTTTCTCTGTAAGCAATTGATCAACTTTTTAAAAATCATTTTAATGATCTACATCAGGTCATCCTAATTATTTACCATCAGATCTGGCTGAACAAGCACTTCCCAGCAAACTTCTTTTTCTGCCAAAGCCATTCACTGCTGCTGGTTGCCCCAAGAATGCCAAATGTCTCGACTTCTTTACTTGCTTGTTGACTATTTCCTTAAACACTCTTCCTGCTATAGCTCCAAAATCAAATGTGAGGACCTTCCTCATAACTCAGATTAAAAGCAGCTGCTGCAACTGTTTCCTAAACTTCCCAGTACCTATAATCCCAATTCCCCCTGAGCAGCTTTCTCTACAAGTTCTATTTTGCTTCATGTCCTGTCCATTCTCTTGTGACCCTATATTGCACTGTTTTCCATTGAACTATTGACCCTTCCATATTCACATCAAGCACCATAATAGTTTTCATATCTGAAGTACAAGCCCTTAAGAAAACTTCTGCCTTTCCTATCCACTACAGCATTGCAGTCAGACAATTTTCATGAACATCTATATTGGATTCAATCCACTGAAACACTTGAAATGCTACCATCTCAGTTTCACTACCTGGCAAATATATGCAACATGGTCTTGAAACTAGTTGTTGTCCCCTTTTCAAAGACACTCCCAGATTGAATTAGTCCATTCATGATATCAGTGCCTTATTCCTCCTTAAGCTCTGCAGTCTCCATCACAAAAGCCAAACAGAAAAGTTTATAAAGTTAGCTTGTGTTTTGAGGTACCAATCAGAAAGCTCTTATAATGGAAAAGGTGAGAAGTAGCTTATAAATATTATACCACAGATCCAATTTTCACATTAAAGACACTTAAACTTTAAAAGAATTTGCAAAATAGCTGAAGCTATAATTACATTTCACTAATCCTGCTTACACAATAGAAACATTGATGTCAAAGCAAATGATCAAATCCTGCAGGCATTAGTCAGATTGTAATCTTTTATAAAGAATCAATTTTAACACTGACTGCAGATTCATTTTACCACGGAAAATTATGTGTATTGCAGCTTGGTTGATGAAAATACACCACTTGCTTCCTAACAACTTAAGAAGTCTGTGTATCCTGTGTACATGAAAAGCAGCAGGGGGAGATTAAATACACATTCACAGACAGGCAAAAGAAACAAATTCAAATCAGATAGTCATTCTGGGCTTGATAGGCAATTCATTTGCACAAAACAGATAATTATGGATATGGTGAACTGTCTGCATTCTGGTTAGACCAGGGAACAGGGAACAAGAGAGAAGGAATCTTCTATTAAGGTGGCAAAAGCCTGTACACTTAAAATGGTCAGTTTCTACTAATTCAAATTCTTCAAACCTGCCTGTATAACTTCCACTTTTGCCATCCAGTCTTTAGCTTTCTGGAGAGCTTCCTTAAGAACCAGGACATTCGGCAGATATGCAGGAATATTCTTTGCCTCATTTATAATACCATCCAGCGTTGCCATACCATGTCTCGGCCTACAAACAAAATAAAGTGTTACTACAGCCAGCTTAAAACGGAATTCAGTTTATCCACCAAAGCAAAATATCTCAGAAGTAAAACTGACTTCAATAATCTCAGAAACACAAATGTCACTGTGATTAACAAGATCAAAGTTTTATAACCTTTGCCATTATAGCCTGATATCTTCACCCAGATAGTAGGAGAGCTTTGAAGGAAACATTCACAAAGTCAATTTAAAAGAGAGACCGGTATATTTTAGCTTATCAATAGATTCATGATCATACTGAATGATGATGGAACAAGCACAAACAGCAAAACAGCTTATCACTGTTCCTTTTTTTAAAAAAAATTCTTCAAAGGTTCAATTTAATGTCAGAGAAATGTATACAATATACATCCTGAAATGCTTTTACTTCACAAGCATCCACGAAAACAGGGAAGTCCCCCAAAGAATGAACAGATAAACATAAGAACCCCGAAGTCCCCCAGCTCCCCTCCATCCCGCGCATAAGCCAAAGATGATCGAATGCAAAAAAAATAAAATCAAAACTTAAAACAAGCCGCTGACTTGTGTAACAGTCACAAACATTAAATGTTACAATGCAAATGACTGTCATGTGGCTCACTGCTCCTGTCCTGTATCTTTGAGAGACAAACATTCCCAATCCCTGGCCATTTTGCCATAATCCTGCAAAAGCTCATTACTGTAATTTATTCAATTTCCCCTTTAAATATAATTACTGAATCACCTTCCATCACCACTGAAGGTACTGATTTTTAACTATCAACTGTGTAAAAGTAAAAATATTTCCTTCTCGTGTCTATTTTACTAATTGGCTCGAATCAGAGTCCTTCAGTACTGACTCTTCTGCTACTGCAGTTTCTCCCTGACAAAACCTGGCTCTGCCTAATTGCCCTTCTTTTGGAAGAGCAATCCCATCTTCCTGACTCTGCCTGCAAATGAGGTCTTGTTCTAATACTTAACAGGAAGCAAGAGAATAAGGAAATAGTAGGAACTAAAAAAGTAACTGATGTGCACAGGTAAAGGGTTCAAACAGGGCTTTACATAACCACCTTGCAGGTGGAGGGCGATGCTGATATTGAAAACAATCAAAATAATGAATGTGTAAAATGCAAGAAATATGATCAACATAGCAGAAAGTTTCAAAGGTTTTAGCATGTTTGAAAATGAATAAGTCACCAAGCAGGGTGGAATATCTATTTGGTTATGAAAAAGCATGGAAGAGGCACTGATCATTTTTCAGTCATTCCAAGCTACTGGAGTCGAGCTCAAGAGGACTGAAGCACTTCTACTGTTATATCATAATTTAAAATAGAAGAAGAGATAAAGTGAGTAGTTACAGAGCAGTCAAACCATTCATTTAGAAAGATAGAAGGGAATCAAGTACATGTTTCTTAAGTTACCCTTAACATATTTAATTTTAAATTTTAAGGGTATAACAAAGAGGATAAGTAAAGGCAGTTAGTTTGACTGTCTATGTGGATGTCTGCGAGGCTTTTCACGAGGTCTAGTATGATAGGGCTACCCAAAAAATAAAGGTATATAGAATTGAAGAAAGTGGCAAACTAGATCTAAAATTAGCTCAACGGCAGGACACAGGATAACGAGTGATGAGTGTTTTAAGACTGTTTCCAATGGGGCACCGCAAAGTTCAGAACTCAAGACTTTGGGTTTTGATAAAATGTCATTGACCCTAAATTTTAATTTGGTTTCCCCTCCACAGTTGCTGCCTGACCGGCTGAGTATTTCCATATTTCCTGTTGCAGCTTGATAAAGCAGTTTACAGTTAATGCAGATATGGCAGCTTGTGGCAAGTTTTTGAAATACCTGCAAGAGCTTTGGAATATTGGAAATTTCACCATGGCAGGTGAGGAACAAATTCAAGGAACTGAATAAATACAGAATAAATAAAGATATTAGTTTGACACTATAGTTTGGGAACCATGGCCCAAAGTATATTTTGGGTATTGTAAATTCTATATGATTCTGTAAGATTTCCTCAGCACAGTTTCTTAGCCCATCTCATTCTTCTGGAAGGACAATGCCCACAATCGGACATTGCATTCCAGTTGAGCTTCAATATTTAATAATAGTTAAGGACTGTATAGAATCTTAATCTAAAGATAAGATTCAATATGTATTTGTAGTGAACATCCTACTGATCCAGGAACAAAGAAAGATAAGTTTCTGAACCCCAATTTATGAGGAAGAAATACAGCTCAAGAATGTAATGATCTCAATGAGGTGGAACTATTTTAATATAATCAGAAACACGTGTAGACTTCTTATTGAATTTCAATGCATGTATGGAAGTAACAATGATATTTAATTCTTTTAAAATGCTGGCCTTTCCCAAGCTAAATCAATTGTAAAGGCTTAGGTGGTTATGGACAATTGGCACTAGCATCTAAATCAGCATGGACTAGTTGGGCTGAAAGGCCTGTGTCCCTGCTGTATGACTCTAAATAAATAATGCAACCTATAATCAATTATAACAAGAATGTTCAAATATCCACAGGGAATATGCTCAGCTCTGCAGTATGTTTAAATTTCAAAACTAGATCAATAGCCTGAACATATCATTTCATACCTGGCTTGTAGACAGACCTTGGCCTTCTCTTCCCACCGTTCAGATACTGTCAAGAGCTCCTGTAAATTAGCCATTGCCTTTTCCACTGCAGGATGAGGTGCCAGAGCAATGCCAGAGTCTATAAGCTTCTTCATTGTGTCCAGTGTGACTCTATCAGGGTCTGACAGGGTGACGTTAACTTCATCAAGCCAACGAGCCTGCTGGAGATGTTGTTTCAGCTTGGGTAGTTCTTGCAACTCCACGTCCAATTCAGAACCCAGTTCTATTAACAGTTGCAACTTAGAGGAATCAGGAATTTTATCTGATAAAGCCTCCTTGCCTCGTTCATTGAATTCTTCAACACTGTCCAGCAGTTCCTAACATGAAATAAAAGGATTCATTAATATTTAACTTTTCATTATCCATAATCTTGTTTTCACTGCAAGATTACTAAACCAGAAAGGTGAACAGGTGTCCTGTATGTAAACTGCAGCATGGGCAAGTAAGCATGCTATTTCAACAAGTCTCATCGCAGAAACAACTCTCCCTGCACTGACTGGCAAGTGACAACACTCACTCTGAATTAAGTACGAGGAGGGAAGGTGTTTTATAATTTTTAAAAACCTAAAAACAGAAAATGCTGTAAGTATTTAAGCAAGTCAGACAGAATATGTGGAAACAAGATCACAACCAATGTCTTACATTGTTAACATTTCATTAAAGCTGGATAAACTTAGAAATCAAGCTTATTTTACATTGCAAAGAGGACAGGGTGAAGGAAACAATGACAATGACTGATCGGTGGAAGACCAAGGGAATGTTTCATATACAAAGTCACACTTAATGCACTGCAGCCTGTGAATTTGTTTATTATGCAGCTTTATTTCCTATCTAACATGCTTTGGAGTGTATAAAGACAGGGCAGGGAAAGACTTCAACAAGAGCTTATATACAAAATAAGATTTTTGTAATTTATAGTTTTTTTTACTGTATATTGCACTATACTGCTGTTGCAAAACAACATTTCACAATATATGCCAGTAATATTAAACCTGATTCTGAATTCAAACACATTACCTAATTGATTATTTGACACTTCAGGGGGGACTTCCGGTAGCGCTCATGGAGTGAAGCCGCGTTCTTGACTTGCTCCATTACCTCTGAGTTTTTCTTCTTATGATCAGCTATATTTTAATTAACCATTAAGGCATCAACTTTTACAATACTTTGAAACAAATTGGGCTCTTTGATAATCAGATGTTTTTAAGGTCTGCTATGCCTAAGAATGGAAAATACAGGAAGGACGGCAAACCTCCGGGTAGACCGAAAGGTACCGATTTCCCTCCGACTGAACCACCGGTGACTTTGAAAGCTATATCAGAGCTAATTCGTGAGGAAATTTCAACTAGTTTCCAGAAAATTGCCGATTCAATCGAGAAGATACAAATATCTATTACGGAACATCAGTCGGCTATATCTGATCTTCAAAAATCCACACAACAAAGTGAGCTCGAGATGGAGAAAATCGAAGAAACAATTAATGTAATGAAGAAGAAACTCGACTTTCTGACCTTTAAAAACTCTGACTTAGAATCCAGAATGCGACGGCAGAATCTTCGAATGATTGGGGTGCGTGAAGCTGTTGAATCTGATAACCCTAGGAAGTATTTTTCTCAACTTTTAAAAGATGCATTTCCTACTGTATTTCCTCACCAACCACCGTTATTGGATCGTGTTCACAGAGTTCCATCATACTCGCCTAAGTCAGATAAACCTCGACATGTCATTTTACGTTTTCATTACTTTCAAGACAAGGAGAAACTGTTTCGTTTCGTTCGATCTAAAGGTTACATTGATTTTCTGGATCTTAAGTTCTGATTCGTGGAGGATTTCAGTAAACCAATCCAGGATCAACGGGTTCATTACAGATCTGTGATGTCGGAACTCTACAAGATGGATTTAAAACCAGCGCTGCTTTACCCTGCACGTCTAAGGATTCGTACGTTGGATGGAGCCCTCCGTTTTTTTGAATCTCCATCGGATGCCCAGAATTATCTGGATCAATTTTCACCTTCAACATCTTAATCGTAATTTTTAACTATCTCCGTTGATCGGAGGTTGTGAATTTGTCAGTCTTAATTTTTTTTTGCCCTATATGGGCAGAAAAGTTTATTTTTGATTATTTAATATGGTTGCTAAACTTTCTTTTTAACTGCGTCATTCCTTTCTTTTTCCCAGGGGATTCTGGGTGGTTATTTCCTCACCGTCATTTTACGTATTTCCTTTGTGGCCTTAAATTTTGTAGTTTTTAAATCTATTTTGTTTTGTAGGTTTTCATAACTAGTTTATGTTAATAATCTCATTTTTTTTTGTTTTGTTTACTCATGGGTCTGGGGTTTGTTGCGGTTTTTTTATATTTTCTGGCTTTTAATCTGTTATATTATGTGTTTGTTTTAATTGAGTTATCTTTTTTTTTATTCTTTCACTGTTTTATAATTAGCTGATCTTTTTTATATTTACACTTTTTTTAGGGAGCGTATACCGGAAGTCATGGGGGTAGTTTTAGTGCTTGCTTCTTTCGGGCTGGTCTGCGTTAGATTTAGCCTTGGGGTCATGGGGTGGGGGGTGGTGGGAGGGGCTTCACGTTTTAGTTTCTTTCTTCTTGGGCTATGTACATTATTGAAGTATTGGTTGCGTTCTTCTTCCCGGTATCTCTTGTATGTTCTGTTCCCTTTCCGGGTTCGTGGGTCGAGCCTATCGTCAATCCTCCTTGTTGCGGGTTGACTTTAGGGTTTATGGAGTCTATTATTAATTTTATCTCCTGGAATACTAATGGTCTTAATCATCCTATTAAAAGGAAAAAAAGTTTTTAAAGTGTTCCGGAGACTTAAAGCACAAATTTTATTTTTACAAGAAACCCATGTGCGGAGGGGGGACAGACTACGTTTTTTTAAATTCTGGAAGGAACAACAGTTTCATTCGAACTCCAATGCTAAGATTCGAGGCGTCTCTATTTTTATAGACTCCTCAGTTACTTTTATACAACATGATATTATTTCTGATCCGAATGGTAGATTTCTATTGGTTAGTGGTCTACTATTTAATAAAAAGGTAGCTTTGGTTAATGTTTATGCTCCTAATATGGACTGTCCGGAATTTTATAAATCATTATTCAATCAGTTCCCAAATTTGAATGAGTTTTCATTGATCTGGGGCGGAGATCTTAATACCTGTTTGTCTCCAGCTTTGGACCGTTCGGCTCCTCTACGGACCTTACCTAATAAATCTGCAACTTTGATTAATTCATTCCTTTCTGATTCTGGGTCGACAGACATTTGGCGTTTTTTGCATCCTCAGGAAAAAGATTTTTCTTTTTTTTCCACATGTTCACCATTCCTATTCAAGAATTGATTATTTCTTTATTGATTCTCGTCTTATTCCTTCAGTGATTAAATGTGATTATGACTCTATAACCATTTCGGATCATGCTCCACTTAAGCTTTCTATTAAAATTCTGGTCAATATACAAAATAATAGACAATGGCGTTTTAATTCGCTGTTGCTTCAGGACTCGGACTTTGTTAACTTTTTGAATGAACAGATTGATTTTTTTTTACAATTAACTATACAGAGGATATTTCTGTTAACATTCTTTGGGATACTTTTAAAGCTTATATTCGTGGTCAGATTATCTCGTATTCTGCTGCTTTGAGGAAGAAGCTGAAGCAGGAGGAGTTGGTAATTGTGGACAAGATTAAGGAAATTGATAAGAAATATGTTATAGCTCCTTCTGAGGAGTTATATAAACAAAGAACTGAACTTCAAATGGAACACAGTTTATTAATTTCGTCCTCGATTGTAAACCAATTAAAGAAAACAAGAAGCGAATTTTATGTACACAGTGACAAAATTGGCAAACTGTTGGCTAATCAACTGAAGTCTAATTATGCTAAATCTCAAATTAATCAGATTTATAACCAAAATGACCGACTGATACTTGATCATGCGGGGATTAATCAAACCTGTGATTTTTATTCTTCCTTATATCAATCAGAGTCTCCTCGAGATTCTAAATATATGAATGATTTTTTAGATAATCTAGACTTCCCTGAGATTTCACAGGATATGTCTTCTATGTTAGATACTCCCATTACCACGGATGAGATTAAGAATGTTATTTTCTCTATGAATTTAGGGAAAGCTCCTGGCCCTGATGGGTTTACCGTAGAATTTTATAAATGTTTCGCACCCTCATTAATCCCTTGGTTCTGTAGGGTTTTTGAGGCTTCATTAAAACTTGGTGAACTTCCTGAATCTTTCAATAGAGCGTCAATCTCTCTAATATTAAAGGAGGATAAAGATCCTGCTCAATGTGCATCTTATAGACCAATATCTTTATTAAATGTTGATTCTAAAGTTTTTTCTAAGTTATTAGCAAATAGATTAGAAAAAGTACTTCCTTCTATTATTTCAGAAGACCAAACGGGTTTTATTAAAGGTCGTTACTCTTTTTATAATATTCGCACATTGTTAAATATTGTTTATACTCCCTCACAAAATGTTCCTGAGTGTGTTATCTCTTTAGATGCTGAGAAAGCTTTTGATAGAGTAGAATGGCCTTATTTATTTAAGGTGCTTGAAATGTTTAATTTTAGCTCGAAATTTATATCCTGGATTAAACTGTTATATCATTCTCCTGTGGCCTCGGTCCGTACTAACTCTTTAAGTTCACCTTTTTTCCCTCTTTTTCGAGGTACTCAACAAGGTTGTCCTCTTAGTCCTTTATTATTTGATATTGCATTAGAACCTCTTGCAATTGCCATTCGAGAATCTCCAAATATTACTGGGATAACTCAGGGCTTAAAGTCCCATAAAATATCACTCTATGCTGATGACTTACTTTTATATATTTCTAATCCCCAAAAATCCATCCCGGCTGTTTTAGAGCTATTAGCACAATTTGGTCTTTTTTCAGGTTATAAATTAAATCTTAGTAAGAGTGAACTTTTCCCGATTAATAAACAACTTCCCTTATGTCATAACTTTCCATTTAAATTGATTAATAATTATTTTTCATATCTTGGTATTAAAATTACTTATAAATACAAAGATTTATTTAAGATTAACTTTTTACCATTAATTGACCATATTATTCAACTTTCATCTAAATGGTTTCCTTTATATTTAACTTTGATTGGTCGTATTAATGCAGTTAAGATGTTTTTTTTGCCAAAATTTTTATATATATTTCAGGCATTACCAATCTTTGTTCCAAAATCTTTTTTTGATAAAGTCGACTCCAAAATTTCTTCATTTATTTGGCAAAATAAAAACCCGAGACTGGGTAAAATACATTTACAGAAAGCTAAGAGAGATAGATGCTTAGCATTACCTAACTTTAGATTTTATTATTGGGCAATTAATATTCGACATATGAAATTTTGGTTACTTGACCAGGATATACTATCCATTCCTAAATGGGTAGCATTGGAATTACAATCTGTTCAGGGCTATACACTTGGCTCTATTTTAGGTTCCTCTCTTCCTTTTGATTTGAAACGCCTTAAACAGGTGTCTAACCTGATAGTTAAATATACCTTATGTATTTGGTTTCAATTCAGAAAATTTTTTGATCTTAATCAATTTGGGTTAGCGATTCCTATTTTAGGTAACATATTTTTTCCTCCCTCTTTTACAGATCATGCTTTTCAAATTTGGAAGACTAAGGGTATTTCATGGTTTTTGGATTTATTTTTAGATGGTTCCCTTATGTCTTTTGAACAATTATCTAATAAATATAATTTATCAAGAATACATTTTTTTAGATATCTACAAGTTAGAAATTTCCTAAGTACTATACTTTCTTCCTTTCCAATGCTTCCTCCTACATACATTTTAGATACTATAATTAACCTTAATCCATGTCAGAAAGGTGCATCGGCTATGATTTATAATATTATTATGAAACTTAGGAAAGCTCCATTTGATAAGATTAGGGTAGATTGGGAACAGGAATTGGGGTCTATCATTTCCGTGGATGACTGGGGGCAGATTTTACAATTAGTCAATACTTCCTCTATCTGTGCTAAACATTCCCTAATTCAATTTAAAGTTGTTCATAGAGCACATATGTCCAAAGATAAATTAGCTCGCTTTTATTCTCATATTAATCCTTTTTGTGATAGATGTCCGGGGCAGATAGCCTCTTTAACTCATATGTTTTGGTCTTGCCCTACTCTGGAAACTTTTTGGAGAGACATTTTTAATATTATCTCCAAGGTATTGACTATAGATATCTCTCCTCACCCTATTACTGCTATCTTTGGACTACCTAAAATTTCCAGTAATCTTTCTCCTTCAGCCCGTAGAATGATTGCATTTCTTACTTTAATGGCGAAAAGATGTATTTTACAACATTCGAAAGAGCTTAATGCTCCAACTACCTTTTTTTGGTTTTCTCAGACGATATTATGCTTGAATTTGGAGAAAATTAGAAGCAATCTTTATGACTCCTCATTTAAATTTGAACAGACCTGGAGATCTTTTATTCAATATTTTCATTTAATGTAATATATATCCTTCTTGTATTTTTTACTGTTTTTAATGGAGGTCGGGATTGAGGACGTGATTTTAAGTCTTTTTAACTCTGTTTGGTTTCAAGTTAGCCCATTGCTTTGCTTTTAGTTAGTTGCACTGTGGGTTTTTTTTTCCTTTTCTCTATTGATATATATATATATAAAAATTAGTATACTATTATGTTACCTTGGTATGCTATGTTTAAATTACATTGTATCATTTTTTTTGTATTAATATCTTCTGTAATTTTATTATATTCTAACAGTGTATTAGTGCCTATATGGCTTACCTTTTTGTATACTTATTCAATAAAAAGATTTAAAAAGAAAGAAAGAACGACACTTCCATGTTGAACTTTCACTCTGAACCTGATGAAAATCTCTGAAGTTAAACAAATAAAAATTAAAATGTTAACACCTTCAGTTTCTGCATTCTTCCAAACTAAACTCAAAGTTAAGCTACAGTATGTCAAAGTACTAACTAGCATTGTACTCAACTATGGTTTAACTGCCTTACACGTATTCTACACTTATTAAAGAAGAAATCACTTAAAATTATTTAAGGATTTGCAGACATACATTCAACAGTCCCTTTGTTCTGCCATATGACTTGTTACCCTACTACTTCTCCGTTCTCTTCTCTGGTTGTAATAAAGACCCTACATTATACTTCACTACAATAAAATCTTACACCCTGAGTGATTGTCCTACCTACATTCCCCTGGAGACTACCTATATTGGGGCAGTTTGCTTGGCAAGAAATCCCAAAGCATTGGTTGTTAACACAAACAATACATTTCATTGTATGCTTCAACGTACATGTAATGAATAAATCAAAATCAGAGTCTGAGTCTTTCCATCTCACTATCAGAGACTATAAGGCATAGCAGAAGAATTAGAGTATTCAGCCCATCAAGTCTGCTCTACCATTTGATTACGGCCGATTTATTTTCTGTTGCAACCCCATACAGCTGTCCCCCACTTTTCGAATGTTCGCTTTACAAAACCTCACTGTTACGAAAGACCTACATTAGTACCCTGTTTTCACTTTCAGAAGGTGTTTTCACTGTTACGAAAAAAAAGCAGCGCATGATAAAAAAAATCAGCGCGCAAAAAAAGGCAGCGTGCGCCCCGAGCAGCCGCTCTCCCCCGGATTCGGAATGGCATTGCTTTAACACGTGCCTGTGAGCAGCCGTTTGCAAGATGAGTTCTATGGTATTGGAAAAGCCTAAAAGAGCTCATAAGGGTGTTACACTTAAAGTAAAACTAGACATTAATTAAGCGTTTCGATCGTGGTGAACGAAGGATAAAGTGAGTTTGGCTGTGGAAGCTGACGAAGATGATGTTGAAGAGGTTTTGGCATCCCATGACCAAGAACTGACAGATGAAGAGCTGATGCAATTGGAAGAAAAAAGGGTAACAATCGAAACTGAATGAGTAATGATAAAGTACGGCTTTAATTTTGAACGGGTACGTCGGTTTAGGGGATATTTGCAGGATGGTTTGAGTCTTTACAAAGAACTGTATGATAGAAAAATGCGCGAGGCTCAGCAGTCAGGCAAGCCTTCCATATCAGCCACAGCAGACGACGAACCACGACCTTCGACATCGAGGCGAGCAGTCATAGGAGAAGATGAGCTGCCTGCTCTAATGGAAACAGACGACACCCCAGTGTCCCACCACCCCAACCCCCAGGCCACGGACAGATACCAATTCGCGGAGAATGCAAAGGTAGCCGGGAGGCACACAGCACATCTTTAAGAAAAAATCCGAAATAAACATGCTAATTAATTAGGTGCCGCCCGACACGTAATTGTCAGCCCAGATCAGAGACGACGCAATCGGAAATCACCACTGATCTGGGTCGACAATTACATGCCCAGCAGCACCTAATTAATTAGCATGTTTATTTCAGCTTTTTTCTTAAAGATGTGCTGTGCGCCTCCCGGCTACCGCTGCACCCCTGCATGCTTCGCGGCAATGTATCGGTCGGCGGCCTGGAGGGTGGGGGCCACTGCACCACCCAACCCGCGACGACTCAGTCTAACACACCATCATACGTGTGCTCGGTGCTGTCTTCCCGATTCCAGTAAGTGATACTACACTGTACATACATTATTTCTACTTTATATAGGCTGTGTATTTTTACGTGTTATTTGGTAAGATTTGGCAGCTTTATAGCTTAAAGATTACTGGAGAGCACTTGCGTCGTGTTTTTGCCAACAGCGCTTGCATGAGATTTTCTATCGACAGCGCTTGCGCAAGATTTTCGCTACAGAGAACAGTTCAGTAATGATTGTGGAAAAGTATTTCTACTTTATATAGGCTGTGTATTTATATCATTCCTGCTTTTACTATATGTTACTGTTATTTTAGGTTTTGTATATTATTTGGCATGATTTGGTAGGTTAGTTTTGGGCCTGCGAACTCTCACAGAATTTTCTCATATGAATAAATGGTAATTGCTTCTTCGCTTTACAACATTTCGGCTTACGAACCGTTTCATAGGAATGCTCTACCTTCGGATGGTGGGGGAAACCCGTACTCCTACCTTCTCCCTGTAATATTTCACAACATTACTAATCAAGAAACTGGTGAACTGTGTTCACCAGCAACTTTTTTGTGTGTTGCTTGAATTTCCAGCATCTGCAGAATTCCTGTTGTTTGCGTTTTTAAATAATCAAGAAACTATCAACTTGCTCTTTAAATATACCCATTGACTTAGCCTCCACAGCAAGATTGTAGCAATGAATTCCACAGGCTCCCCATCTTCAAGTTGAAGAATTTTTTTTCCACATCTCTATTCTTAAATAGATGTCCTTCTATTCTAAAGCCGTGTCCTCTGGTCCTAGTCCTAAACATCCTCTGCACATACCTTCTATCTAGGCTTTTCAATATTTGATAGGTTACTGTAAGATTCCCTGTTACTCTTCTAACCTCCAGCAAGGACAAGCATAAAGGCATCAAACACCCCTCATACTGTATATGTCAACACTTTTATTTCCAGGATCATTCTCATAACCTTCTCTGAACCCTCGCCAGCGCCAGCACATCATTTCTTAGATATGGGTCCCAAAACTGGAATATTGCAAATACAGGCTCACCAATGTTTTATGAAGCATCAGCTGAGAATTGCAGAGGTGAAACATGGGTAGATGAGACTAGCTGCGTAGTGTGTGGCTCTACAGCATCACTATAGGTGGTGGGGTCAGAGGGATTTCTCTCAACACCCCTTGCCTCTTTGGGAGGCACTGTTCTGGTCAGGCTGCAGGCCCCTCAGGAAACACCCCCCCCCCCATAAGAATGTGAAGCTCACAACCACAGATAATTAAAGACAAATCCGAGGGAAGGCTGGATAGCATGAGGAGAAATGAAATATAAAATTCGCAAATGAATTTAGATAAAGAGGCTTGGCACACTAACTGAATGGCATGTTTCCGCACTGTAAACATGCAGTACACTTGTTTTGTGGTACCTGAAAGTCACAAGTAGCAAGCTTTTCCTTCTGAATTTGGAGACATTTATGGACTTCAGAGCCTTATATTAGTTGTACAAGTAGTAATCAAAACATATTAAAGTGTCTTTAGAAAAATGCTGATAATATATTATAAACCATATTGTCAGTGGATGCAGGAAGTCACAGCAGCACGAAAGCAATGGAGATACTCCTTGTTAATTTTCCTGCTTTGAATGAATGAATGAATGAAATTTATTTCCGTCAGTACAAACATAACGAAAGGTATCATTTTCAACGATGATTTCATAACCATGATTTCATAGGACAAAATTACAACAAAAAAACATAGATATTCTTTAAAACAGACTGCAAGGGTGTAGGCTGAAGCTACAGCTTATTACGCCTACCCCTCTTACTTATACAACAACATATTTGGCATTAACTACCACATCAAAACAAAAAATTTCATAATCTTTTAACACAAAATCCAATTCCAAGTATCATTTACATTACTCCCATTCGTCTTAAGTCATGTATTTTATATTTATTCATTAAATTATTTTTAAATAATTTTTTAAACTTAAGTGTGGTGCATGTTTTTAAATTCTCACTTCAACTGTTCCATAGATTCACCCCGACTGAAATACAATGATTTTTTACATTTGTTCTTATCCTTTGTTTCTGAAATGTACATGTTCCTCTCAAATCATGTTGACTTTCTCTCATTTTAAAAACCTTGGGTACTTTGTGGTAGCTGTCCATATTTTACTCATACATAATTTGTATTATTTAAAAATCTACAAAATCTCTGAATTTTAAAGTGTTTAGTTGAATAGGTAGTGGATTGGTTGGCTTATAATAATTTGTCTTATTTACAATTCGAATAACTTTCTTTTGGAGTAGAAAAATTAAGTTTGTATTTGTTTTGTACGTATTTTCCCATACCTCTACACAGGAAGTCACGAATGGGACTATAAATAACCAGTATAATGTATACAAAGATTCCTGATTTAAGAAATCCTTGAGATATTAGTTTGAAAAGTTTGCCAGTAGATAGGCAAAGACAGATATTGAAACATTTCACATAATTATCTTAAAGACTGAGGACAAATAGATTAAGAACAAATTTGCAGTATTAAAAATCATATTTACTCACTGATATTAAAAATAAAAAGGGATTGTGACATACAATCTGAGAATTTACAGAAAAAATTAACAATTCAGAAGGAGGACAGTTAAATCATACTCATTGTGCCGAACCCAATATGACATAGCAACCGTAACTATCGGAATTTTTTATTTAGATGGTGAATTACAATATTCTCATCAAGTATACAAGTCAAGAAAGTGTTAAACCATAGCTTATAAGGAAATTAAAGACTGTATTAAATAGAATGAGGAGACAAAAAGAATTGCTAGACAAAGTACCAAGATTGAAGATCAGGAGCAGTTCAGAAATCAGCAAAGAGGGACAAAGATTAATTAATGGGAGTGAAGTTGGAATTGAGAATAAGGTTGCAGGAAGCAAAATCTGACAGTAAAAACATCTATAAATATGAAAAGACAAAGGTTAGTATAAGCAAGTGTGACCTCTACTATCAGAAATTGGGGCAGTTATGATGAGAACAAAGAAATGGCAGACAAACTTTGGTTCAAACTTAAGAAAACACAACAACCTCCCAGCCATGTTAAAAAACCGAAATTTCAGAGTGATGAAGGGACTGAAGGAAATAAGCATTAGTAAAGAAATAGTGCTACAGAGAACAATGGGGCTAACAGACATCCCACCCTGCAAAAACTCATTTCAGGGAGGTAGCATCCCCTCCCTGGTCGAGCTCCAAGGGTGTATGTAATACTTTGTTTAGTGATTTTGTCTAATCTTTAAACCAAGTTGGGTATATGCAGAAAATGTGACATTAAATATGTACTTATATTATATTATATCATGGAGTCGTTTTTTATTCTATTAGTAAGTCTACAGGGAGTTTGGCCTCATCACGTAGGATAGTGGTCACCAACCTTTTTAAGTCCAAGGTCCCCTCCCTCGACCTCCGTGAAAAGCAAAATCCACCTACTAAATCATTTAGAGAAAAAACAGCTCAGATTGTACTTCCAATTTGAGGCCTTTTATTTGGGCGAATTGTATTTGAATTACACAAAATACTTTTGTCAAACTTTCAAATTAATTCAAACAAGAAAACACTAACCAGCATATCAAACAGGCCATAGCTGTCTTGCTTTAAGAATATTACAACACTTCACACCTTTAATTCTAAGTTTCATTATTTAATTTTATTTCAACACGAAAAATAAATGAATAAATATTGACTGTTGCACTCAGTGTGATGACTGGGGCTGAATACTTTCTGCTAGTTCTGTGAAATTTGGCTCATAACTACAGACAGCCAGTCTGAGACAGTCTGTGAGGTGTAGGGTTGCCAAATGTCACGTATTCCCCCGGCTAAGGTAGAGCGTGCCTATTAAACTGTTCATGCTGAAATGCTTTACGCCAAAGAAGCAATTTATATGGAAAAAAAATTTTGAGCGTTCCTAGACCCAAAAAAAAATAACCTACCAAATAACCAAATAACACATGAAACCTAAAATAACACTAACATATAGTAAAAGCAGGAATGATATGATAAATACACAGCCTATATAAAGTAGAAATAATGATGAAAACCAAGCCAAAACCGATTCGTGGGGTAAAAAAAAAAAAATCGGCACGTACACACATGTGCACACAGGTGCCCACGCAAAGCTTCATGGTCATGGTAGTCTTTCTCGGAGTAAACACAAATGTCCCAGGATTTGACTGCTACTTCTGCCCCTTATTTGGGAGTGAGACAGTTGGCAACCCAAGTGAGGTGTCTGTCAATAAGTCAGCTCCTGTACTTAGATTTAATAATTTTCATCTGTGAAAATGCAATTTCACATAGATAAGTTGACCCGAAGTAGGCACTGACTTTTAGTGCAATAAAACTAACGCACACACTGCGCATTGCTCGGCCCCATAAGTAGTAATTGCCACCAGTTTATGAATGGGGATGTCATTTTCACGGACATATTTTTTTAAACTCATTGTAAATATCCTCACCTCTCGTTCTTTCCTTTAATTGCAGAAGAGTGAGGAAGTCCTCTTTTGCTGTAAAGTCCTGGAAAGCCATTCTGACAAATACAACAAGCTGAGCTGCTTGCATTACATCCAGGGATTCATCGAACTGTAGTGAAAAATATTCACGTCCTCTGACGGTGACTCTACCCTCCTTGTCACTGTTGCAGGACTAAGCGGTATGTTATGTACTGCAGTTGTGATGCTGTTTTTGTTTTTAAAGTCATTAAAAACCATCTCTGCGGTAATGACCATTGCTTCCTTCAATAAATCGCCATCTGTAAAAGGCTTCTTTGTGTTTAGCCAAAAGGTGACTTACACGAAATGATGCTTCAACAGCAGCCTTATTTTGAGCAGCATGTTTTGTGGAAAACGTTTGCTGGGCCTTCAACCCAATTTCAGCTCAACTTTCCAGGCATGAATTGCGCTCTTTGGGGGGTAGGTGTCTACATTTCTGGTGGTTGGTGTTGCAGTGCCGCTCCAGATTCCCTCTTTTAGTCAGTGCTTGTGTTGGTGGCACAACATACATACACACTTGTCTTTCACCAAGGTAAACAGAAATTCCTCTTCCCATTCTGAATGGAATTTGTATGTTTTCACCTTCCTTCATGGAGCCTCAACAATGCTATCAGGATATCATGAACGATTGCCAATTGTGTCGCCTCTGATCTGGGCCGACATTCACGTGCCGCACCTAATTAATTAGCTGGTTTATTTCGGCTTTTTTTTTTCTTAAAGATGTGCTGGGTGCATCCCGACTACCGCTGCACCCCTGCATGCTTCGCGGCTCAGAGGTTGGGGACACTGCCGCATTTTGATATTTGCGACAGTCTGTACTCTTACCTAATCTGATTGGTCACTTTGATGCAGCACGGGCTACGCTGAAAATGTGGTGCATGGCAGGGGAACTACACATATGCGTACTGGGCAGAAAGAACGGAACTAAACCCCCGCAACCTGGAAACAATCTCTCTTTACAACCAGCTTTTAATTACTATTACTTATTAGTATCCTAATTAGTATTACTTACTTTTATAATGCTCACATTACAACAGTATTTGTGTATTTATTTTTGATTTTTCTTCGGGATCTACTGGGAAAGTCTCAAAGATCGACCAGTCGATCGCGATCGACGGGTTGACGACCCCTAATGTAGGACATCAACACGGTAGCTCCTTAGCAGCTAGCCAGCTAGTTTAAATAACACTAGCTATGCTAATGAACGAATGACACCTGTTAAACTCACCTCAACATGTCTTTTACATTTTAACCCACTATGGGCAATAGAAATGTCACTGTTGCAAACAGTGCAGCCAGCAACACTGTCATTATTTTTGAGGTCGACTGTAAAGCCCGCCCACAGAGAAAATTGATAGGTCTACTGAGCACAAAGAGAGTCCAATCTCCCTCTCCTTCTCAAAAAAAAAAAAAAAAAAAAAATTGATTTTCGGGATATTGTATATAATTTGCAGGCGTCAGGGAGCCGCTATCACTATGTGGGAGACTCCCAGAACTTCCGGGGGAGGTGGGATGTCTAGGCTAAAGACTGACAAATCTCTACCAACCTCTCCTTACAGTGAATTCTCTAATCCAAAACCTCCACATCCTTCCTGTAAACTGCAAACTGCAAACACTCCAAATACGGTCCAACCTAAGTTTAATACAACTGCAACATAACTTCCTGACTTACTGATCTTAGCTAATTGTGATTTATTTGGCTCTGCAATTGTTATTTGTCATTCATCACCCTAGGGGAACTTGGCTATGTTGAAACTACTGTATCATGTGCTGCTGAGGAATAGACAAGCTCAGTTACACAACAAGTAGGCTTAGAGACACAAAGGGGAGCCAAGAGCTGGGGAACAGCAAAAAGTGAAGAATAATTAACGTTTCAGTGGAATCAGAGACCACTGAGAAAAAGCTAAGAATGAATCTGTGGCTGTAGGGAAATCAGTAAGAAATTAACCAAGAAACATGAGAAATTTCAAGTAACAGAGTCATGCAAAGAAGAGAAGCAGGATGAGCTTGTTTGCTTACACAAGGGGGAAGAGAATATTGAAGAGTGGATCTGTCAAAGATAGATTTTTTAACCACAAGGCAGAAATAAGATCTGGTTGGTACAAATTTCCTTCCAAGTGCCATCAAGATTGACCCTCTCCAATATCTTTATTGTTCAATTTAATGATAACCCCCAAAATATGAAGTTCAAACCACAAGATCCGCACTGCTGTTTGAAGCACCAATTGCAGATGCATACTGCTGGACTGTTCATTTGCCCATCACACAAGTGGTACAAAGCTAACAACTCAAGCTAGGTAAAAGCACTGCAGAGAATTACCCTAGTAATCTGAATTCTCAACACATCTCAAACCATGAATTAGCTGTGAACTCTTTCAGTATCCTCTCTTCTAATTCTGAATGGAAACAGCTGAAACAGGTTTAAATACAATTCGCTTGAAAGCACACTGAAACTTGCAGAAAAACTCAGGTGATTAATTTCAAAAATACTTTTGGCTAGGCTTGCACACTTTGTTGCTTCTTGTCCTGTGAATTTTAAGATCCGAAAAGATATTAAAATACACTCTATCTAAAGTGAAGCTTGGCAGATTGGGGTTGGATTAGTATGTTGTTCCAAATTATTCATAAATAAATTGCAAGATTATTATACCTGGAGTCAGATATGACATAGGGACACTTGCCTTCATTAAATGCTTACCTTAACCAGTCGAGTTTGGCTGATGACACAAGGCAGGCTGTACAACTGGTGCACAAATGCTTTCAACTCATGAACAGTAAGCTTTGTTCGAGTTTTTCCACCTTCTGGTTTAGGTCTAAACCACAACAACAGAAGAAGAAAAAAAAAGATATTACCAAAAGTTTATATTATATTATGATTTATTTGAAAGGTTTGTAGCTTGTAAATATTTCACACAAAACTCATATTTTGACCTTTAAGCTTTTGAACCCCAAATTATTGTTACATGTCAAAGCTCTTATCTACAGGTTGCACTGGTAAGAACAGTAATGACATCAGGCAGCAAGACAAGTTGGGACTGACAGGACTCAGAACAAGCTGAGAAATGTAACATGTGCTAACATCATATATTAAATGAATCTGAATATCTCTCGAAGGTTCATAAAACTTGAACAAACTGTCTATATGACTTGGACAGGTTTAAAGAATGGGTAAAGTGTCAGATAGAATTTAGTGCAAGGAAGAGTGGAGTTCTGCCTTTTGGGAGAAAGAATAAAGGTGTATACAGTCAGCCCTCCTTATCCGCGAGGGATTGGTTCCGGGACCCCTCGCGGATACCAAAAAATGCGGATGCTCAAGTCCCTTATTCAACCTGTCTCAATACGGTGGACCTTAGGACCCAGCGGAACCCCAGACCTTATTTAACCTGCCTCAGTGTGGTGGACATTAGGACCCGGCGGCGGAGCTCTGAATCCACAGAATTTCTGTTCACGAAAATAATCATGATCGCGATTTAAAATAAAGTGCAAACAATAAAGCGATCAGAAAGAGATGAAACGTCATCGGTCATTGGAAAAGCGTTAGGCTACAGTCGGTCAACGATCGGTACAATTTTAAAGGATAAAATGAGAAAGGCCCTGCCCAATTAAAGCTACAATTATTACTAAGCAACGCAATGGTTTAATTATTGGGTTTTGGATTTTTGATTCTTTACATCAACCCGGCAGGGATGGTCAGCACGCTCGGGAGCGATCTGTCACTGGATCGATCTCGGGAACGATCTGTCACTGGATCGAACTCAGTAACTTCCGTTCCCGAGCCCGGCACTGAAACATACATTTCTTAAGTATTTTATATGCACAGAAAGGTAAAATATATACTATATACTAAGACAAACGTTTGACTGACGCTAAATAATACCGGATGTACCTGTTCCGACTTACTTAGTAAGAGAACTTCCAGTTTTTTTTCGATCCCAATCCACGATAACCTACGCACATCCTCCCATATACTTCAAATCATCTCTAGATTACTTATAATACCTAATACAATGTAAATGCTATGTTATAAATAGTTGTTATACTGCATTGTTTAGAGAATAATGACAAGAAAAAAAAGTCTGTAATGCTCGAACAGCGAGTGCTGGAAGAGCACTTCCGGGTTTTCTTGATTCGTGGTTGGTTGAATTCACGCATGCAGAACTCGCGGATGAGGAGGGCCGACTGTACTATTTACTAAATAGGGAGAGAATGCAGAAATCAGAAGTGCAACAGGATTTTGAAGTCCTGGTTCAGCATTCCCTTAAGATTAACTTGCAGGTTAAGTCAGTAGCAAAGAAAGCAAATGCAATGTCAACATTTATTTTGAGAGGGCTACAAATAAAAGCAAAGATCTACCTGGACTGAGTTCTGCAGACCATATATGGAATACTGCCTCAGTGCCTGTTCTCAATAGAGTTCAGAAGGATGGGGAAAGACTTCACTGAAATACTGAAAACCCTAAATAGAGTGGACTTAGGAGGGAACGTTCCCACAAGGAGTGTCTTGGATCCAAGGACACGTCCTCAGAATAAAGTGATCATCATCATTATGTGCCATATCATATGGCGTGGGCAACTATGATCTTCGACCACAATTGTTCTCGACAATTTACAGTATTTATTTATAACCAGAAGTGGTTTGCCATTGCCTTCTTCTGGGCAGTGCCTTTACGGCAGACTTTCTGCCTGGTGTCAGTGGTTGCATAACCAGGACTTGTGATATGCACCAGCTGCTCATATGGCCATCCACCATCTGCTCCCATGGCTTCACGTGACCTTGATCCAGGGGGTAAGGAGTGGGTGGCAGTGGCTAAGCAGGCATTACATCTTGCCCAAGGATGGCCTGCAGCCTAGCGGAGGGAAGGAATGCCTTACACCTCCTTTGGTAGAGACACATCTCCATCCCACCCCCAGAATAAAAGAAAATAAGATGAGGAGGAATTTTTTTCAGCTACAGAGTGGAGAATCTGTGGAATTCATTGCCATAGAGGGCTATGGAGGACAAGTCATTGGGTAAACTTAAGCCAAAGATTGATAGGTTCTTTATTAGTAAGAGGGCTAAGGGGAAATGGTAAGAGAATGGGGTTAGAAATATCAGTCACGATTGAATGGTGGAGCATGCTTATGGAGGTGATGATGGCAACGTTGAAGAGGAAGTTAGATAGGCACATGAGCATGTAGGGAGTGGAGGGATATACACAATATACAGACATGTGGTTTTACTTTAATTTGGTACTATGGTTGGCACTGACACTATGGGCAGAAGGCCCTGCTCCTGTACTGTACTCTTCTATACTTTATAGGCCATTACTCTGAAATTCCTCGTGTTTGCTCTGAAACGTTGGTTGATTTTTTTTTTCTTTCCACATGCTGATTCATTGGCTGAATTCTCCCAGCAATTGTTCTATTTTCATATTTCAGCATCTTCAATTTTATTTGTTTTCCATTCTTTCATGCCTCACTTAGTCAAATACTGCCCTGATGTCAGGAACAGTCATTCTCAATTTATCTCCAAAACTCAGATCTTTGATTCCTGTTTGGTAATGACATACAAGAGTTAAATGGTCCAGGAGAAAACAAACTGGGCATGAGCTAGCAGGATGTTGCTGGTAATTCTGATGAATCTTTAATTATTTTACAGGTGGCACACAGTAGACTAACTGGCAATAATTTGTGTATTTGCTTTTTGTAGATAAGATATATTGGCAGTTTTTCACATTATTGTGTTAATGTCACTGTTGGAACTGTAATGGAATAGCTTGGATTGAGACACAGCTAACTGAGCAGAACACTTTACTATAGCTGGATGTTGTCAGTTTTCATAGGCTTTGCTGTGTTCAGTGCTCCTGGCTGTTTATTTATGTCACATAGAGAGTACTTGTCTGACTGAAAACATTGTGGCTAGCTCAGGCAGAAATCAAGGTAAATTACCCACTTAGAACTTCTGGCTGGAAGTTCAATTTCTTCCTTGAGGAAAGTCAGTGCTGCCTCTGACATTTTTACATTCCTCATTCAAGCAAGTTTGTTCCCTTTGCTTAACATTGCTGGCAAAGTGAGAAATAACATGCAGGATCATACAGTAATACAATTCTGCTGAAGCTGATGCCCTACAGCACAAAATGGATACTTAGGTAGATGTCCAATCAACTCGTCATCTAATGGGAAAGAAAAAATACTGCAGATGATGGAAACTTGAAAAGAAAACAGAAGATGCTTTACGCAGGCCTGGCCACAATAGTTGCAGGCACTGCTAAGTTCAAGTTTCAGATTGTTGACCATTTTTCAGTTGACCAAGTTTCAGATTGTTGACCATTGTTCACAGTGGTGTTGCCTGACATGCATTTGTGTTTATAGCAACACACAAAATATTGGGAGGAAATATTGCAAGTCAAGCTGCACATATGGAGGGAAATAAATAGTTGACATTTCAGGCTGTGATAGATTGTTTATTCTCCTCCATAGATGATGCCAGTCTTGCTGAGTTCACCCAGCATTTTGCGTGTGTTGCTGAAATTTTCCAGCATCTGCAGAATCTCGTACACTTATGATTGTGTTTTTATTCTATCCTATTTGGTACAGCATTTGTGCCACCAAATATGGAGGAATGTGTCCTCAGAATGAAGACGTGACTTCTCTTCAAGGAGTGTCAAGTGTTCACGCCAATTAATACTATCATAAAGTAAAGAATGCCCATCAGTAGATTAGGGAGTTCTGTGCTATTACTAATCCCCACCAGTACCCTGCAGTTATCAGTTGAAAGTCACACCCTCTTTTGGAATGTTTATTCTAGCTTATGCACGGAAGTCATCAAGGAACAATGCCAGGATGACTTAAAAATTACAACTCATGTAGTAACTATTATATCCTCAGCAACATAGAATGGGATTTGAATTAGACAGTCACAAAGAAATGATTTTCAGATGAACATTTTCTGAACCAATCCCTAGCACTTGTAACTGTTTATTTTTGACCAATCCCAAAAATCATCTCAGACTTTGACCCTGGATTCAGGACCTAATTATAACAAAACATTCATCAGATCTAATCAACAACCTAAATCACAGTCCTCTAAAAGTCATTTGTACTTTAACAGGCTTGTTTTTAGAAATCACCTTTCTTCTTGTGACCAGATCTTCTTAAAGCTGTCACATAGAAAACAGAAAAGTACAACACAAGAACAGGCCCTTCAGCCCATTATGTCTGCGCTGACCATGAAGTCTCTAAAAAAAATAGCTATAGTTGCTATCACATTCTAACAAATTCATTTAACTCTCTATAATCTCCACAAAACACGCTCCCTCTCACCTAAAACCTATGCTTCTTGTATTTGATATTTCTACCCTAGTGAAAAAAACTCTTCACCATCTAACTTCCCTATGCCTCAAACCAACCCTCAACTTCCAGTGCTCCAGAGAAAACAATCCAAATTGTCTAACCTTTCCTTGTAGCTAATACACCCCAATCTAGCCAAGTTCATGGTGATCCTCTTCTGCATCTATTCCAAGGCCTCCAAATCTGTCCCATGTGGCAATCAGAACTGCACACAATAATCCAGCTGTGGCCTAACCAAAGTTTTATACATCTGCAACATAGCTTTTATTCTCAATACCCCAACAAGTGAAGGAAGACAAGCCATATACCTTCTTTACAAATCTATCCACTTGTGTTGATTCTTTCAGAGAAGCTAAGGATTTGCCTCTCAAAATCCCTCTGTACATCTCTTAAGGACCATGACACCTGCAGCACACTCTTGCATTTGACCTCCCAAAATGTACCACCTCACACTTGCACATACACACACAATACATAAATAAATGAGAAGTCCCAGCACCGATTCTTGCAGAACATCACTGGTCAAAATCAGAATCAGGTTTATTATCACCAGCATGTTTCCTGACATTTGCTTACTTAGCAGCAACTATTCAATGCAATCCATAATATAGAAGGAAAAATACTAATAAGTAGTAAATCAATTACAATATACATATATTGAATAGATTAAAAATCATGCAAAAAAAAAAAACAAGTAACATATTTAAAAAGTGGGGTAGCATTCACAGGTTCAATGCCCATTTTAGAATTAGATGGCAGACGGGAAGAAGCTATTCCTGAATCGCTGAGTGTGTGCCTTCAGGCTTTTGTACCTTCTACCTGATGGTAACAGTGAGAAAAGGGCATGCCCTGGATTTTGGAGGTCCTTAATAATGGTCGCTACCTTTCTAAGACACAGCTCCTTGAAGATACCTTAGATACTTTGTAGGCTAGTACCCAAGATGATGCCAACTAAATTTACAACCCTCTGCAGCTTCTTTCAATCCTGTGCAGTAGCCACTACTTCCCCCCGCCATACCAGACAGTGATGCAGCCTGTCAGAATGCTCTCCACGATACATCTATAGAAGTTCTTGAATGAATTTAGACCATAAGACCATAAGACAAAGGAGCAGAAATCAGCCATTTGGCCCATCGAGTCTGCTCCGCCATTTTATCATGAGCTGATCCATTCTCCCATCTAGTCCCACTCCCCCACATTCTCACCATAACCTTTGATGCCCTGGTTACTCAAATACCTATCAATCTCTGCCTTAAATACACCCAATGACTTGGCCTCCACTGCTGCCCGTGGCAACAAATTCCATAGATTCACCACCCTCTGACTAAAAAAGTTTCTTCGCATTTCTGTTCTGAATGGACGCCCTTCAATCCTTAAGTCATGCCCTCTCGTACTAGACTCCCCCATCATGGGAAACAACTTTGCCACATCCACTCTGTCCATGCCTTTCAAATACAAAATGTTTCTATGAGGTCACCCCTCATTCTTCTAAACTCCAAGGAATACAGTCTAAGAGCAGACAAACGTTCCTCATAATGTTAACCCTCTCATTCCCAGAGTCATTCTAGTGAACTTTCTCTGTACCCTCTCCAACGTCAGCACATCCTTTCTTAAATAAGGAGACCAAAACTGCCCACAGTACTCCAAGTGAGGTCTCACCAGCGCCTTATAGAGCCTCATCATCACATCCCTGCTCCTATATTCTATTCCGCTAGAAATGAATGCCAACATTGCATTCGCCTTCTTCACTACTGACTCAACCTGGAGGTTAACTTTAAGGGTATCCTGTACGAGGACTCCCAAGTCCCGTTGCATCTCAGAACTTTGAATTCTTTCCCCATTTAAATAATAGTCTGCCCGTTTATTTCTTCAGCCGAAGTGCATAACCATACACTGTCCAACATTGTACTTCATTTGCCACTTCTCTACCCATTCTTCCAATCTATCCAAGTCTCTCTGCAGACTCTGTTTCCTCAGCACGACCAGCCCCTCCACCTATCTTCGTAGTGTCAGCAAACTTAGCCACAAAGCCATCTATTCCATAATCCAAATCGTTGATGTACAATGTAAAAAGCAGCCCCAACACAGACCCCTGTGGAATACCACTGGTAACTGACAGCCAACCAGAATAGGATCCCTTTATTCCCACTGTTTCCTGCCAATCAGCCAATGCTCTATCCACGTATGTAACTTTCTTGTAATTCCATGGGTCCTTATCTTGTTAAGTAGCCTCATGTGTGGCACCTTGTCAAAGGCCTTCTGAAAATCCAAATATACAACATCCACTGCATCTTTCTTGTCTAGCCTACTGGTAATTTCCTCAAAAAATTGCAATAGGTTTGTTAGGCAGGATTTTCCTTTAAAGGAATCCATGCTGAGTTCTGCCTATCTTGTCATATGCCTCCAGGTACTCTGTAACCTCATCCTTGACAATCGACTCCAACAACTTCCCAACCATCGATGTCAAGCTAACAGGTCTATAATTTCCTTTTTGCTTCCTTGCCCCCTTCTTAAATAGCGGAGTGACATTTGCAATCTTCCAGTCCTCCGGAACCATGCCAGAATCTATCAACTTTTGAAAGATCATCGCTAATGCCTCCGCAATCTCCACAGCTACTTCCTTCAGAACACGCGGGTGCATTCCATCTGGTCCAGGAGATTTATCTACCTTTAGACTATTCAGCTTCCTGAGTACTTTCTCTGTCGTAATTGTGACTGTGCACACTTCTCTTCCCTGCCACCCTTGAGTGTCCAGTATACTGCTGATGTCTTCCTCAGTGAAGACTGATGCAAAATACTCGTTCAGTTCCTCTGCCATCTCCCTATCTCCCATTACAATTTCTCCAGCATCATTTTCTATTGGTCCTATATCTACTCCCACCTGTCTTTTACTCTTTATATACTTGAAAAAGCTTTTAGTATCCTCTTTGATATTATTTGCTAGCTTCCTTTCATAGTTAATCTTTTCCTTCTTAATAACCTTCTTGGTTTCCTTTTGTAAGGTTTTAAAAACTTCCCAATCTTCTGTCTTTCCACTAATTTTTGCTTTCTTGTATGCCCTCTCCTTTGCGACTTACCCTTAAACTGTTGACTTCAATCTACTTTTCCCAATCCCTGTCTAACACGCTTGTTATTCACCTTTCCACAATTTTGTATTTTCTCTTGAGAAATAGTCTTATCCTTATCCAGTAACATAAGCTTATGGAATTACAGTTAAGGTTCCCAAGAGGCACCCTCACTGAAATTTTGACCACTTGGTCAGGCTTGTTTCCCAACACAACAAAATCCACATACTATTTTAAGAAATCCTCCCAGATACACCAAATTCTATCCCATCCAAGACTCCAGCAATAAGGAAGTACCAGTCACTTCTCCCCATTTTCCCATTGTAGTTAATTGTTTTGTGAAAAAGTCTGTGGTCTCTTTACATCATGTAAAGCAATCCAGAGGGGTTGTCCATTTGTCAACAGTGGGTTAATTAAGTTTTGTTATAAATTTCCACCCATTTGCTCTCATCTATAGTTCAGTTTAATTAGAGAAACCAGCTGTGACCTGTTTCATAGGACAGATTCATTTGCTCTATTCAACATTCGTCACCAGTTGCATCAACATCCCATGTGCCCAAAACATTTGCCTTATCCTCAGTCTAAGCGCACAAGGGAGTTTATACCCATCATTTACAGAAGACTCAGCCTGTGATTTATTAATTTTGGACTCACTAACTTTGTCTGCAGTGACAATGAACTGAAGTCTTTTGCCCTTGTCAATCTAACAACCTCATCTGAGGATTATTCAAGGAATCACATGGCCCTTTGGCCTACTGAATCCTTGCCAATCATAAGTATCCATTTCCATCAATCCTATTTTATTTTCCCCACATACCTACCAACTCCACTCAGATTCTATCTACCACCTACACACTCAAGATCATTTACAGTGACCATTTAACCTGCCAAACTGGGATGTAGGAGGAAACTGAAGCTCTCCAAAGAAACCCATGCTATCATTGCAAACTTCAAGCAACAGCACTACAGGTTTTATTTATTTAGCCAAACAGCATGGAGTAGGCTCTTCCAACCCTTCGAGCCACACCGCTCCAGCAACCCCCCAATTAACCCAAACCTTATCACAGGACAAATTACAATGACCAATTAACCTACCCAGTACATCCTTGGACTGTGGGAGGAAAATGGAACTCTTGGGAAAAAACCTCGCATTCTACAGGGAGGACACGCAGCTTCTTTAAAGATGATGGCGGAATTGAACTCCAAGCTCCAAAACGTACCAAGCCCCTAATAGCGTCAGACTAACTGCTACGCTACTGTGGCAGTTAGAGCTGCATGGCAGCATAGCAGTTAGCATAACATTTTACAGCACCAGTGATCACAACATGGGGGTTCAATTCAAATCACTGTCTGTAAGGAGCTTATACATTCTCCCTATGACTGTATGGGTTTCTTCCCACATTCTAAAGATGCATGGGTTACAGTTAGTATGTTGACATTTGGGGGCTGTCCTCAGTACATCCTTGGACTGTGTTAGTCATTGACACACACAACGCAATTCACTGCACGTTTCGACGTACATAGACAAATAAGCTAATCTTCATCTTCAGAAATGAAACTAGGTCTGTGGAACTGAGGCAGAAGGTCTGCAACTTGTTCTACCATTTCCTTGTAATTCCTCCTGCCTCTATCATGGGTTCCAACATTTGCTTTCACTGGTCATTTCCACTTTATGCACTTATAATAACTATTAGTCTGTTTTTCAGTTTCTCACCAATCTACACTCATACTCTGACTTGCATCTTTTTGCAGCAAATTTGATTTGTCCAGTCTAAATGAGTATTGAAGAGTCACATAATTACTACATTACTATCTTTCATTCACATTCCGATATGCCAGTTCATGGCCTCTTGGCCACGATGAGGCAACTCTCAGGTTAGAGGACCAACATCTCATATTCCATCTGGATGGACTCCAACTTGACAGCACGAACATCTACTTCTCCATCATAGGGTAAGTCCTCCCCTTTCCACTTCTCTTTTTCAATTCCTCACTCTTGATCCCCTTTTACCCCTTCTTTCCCTTACCTGCCCATCACCTTCCTCTGGTATCACTCCTCCTTCCCTTTTTTTCCATGGTTTACTCATCTCCTATCAGATTCCTCCTTTAGCCCTTTACTTCTTCCACCCATCACCTCCCAGTTTCTCACTTCACCTCCCTCCTCCACCCACCTACCTTCCCCCTCACTTGGATTTACCCAACATCTTTCACCTTCCCCTCCCTCCACCTTCTTATTGAGGCTTCTTCTCTCTTCCTTTCCAGTCCTGATTGAGAGTCAGCCCAAAACATTGACTACTGGTTCCCTTCCATGGATTTATTTTATTTGTGCTGCCTGATGTGCTGAGCTCTGCCAGCATTTTGTGCACATCAGTATATTACCTGTGTTACACACACCGATTTCCTCATTTATGCAGCACTCAATATTATAACTATTATCTAGTGGTCCATATGCAACAACCACCAGTGTTTTCTTTGCTATTTCTTAGATCAATCTAAATTGGTTCCAATTCTACATCATAATTTATTGGTGCCAAGATTATATTTTCACGACTGCATGGTTCTTCCCATGACTGCGCGTTTCCTCCAGGTTCTCCGGTTTCCTCCCAAGTCCAAAGGCACACTATTTGGTAGGTTAATTACTCATTGTCCCGTGATTAGGCAAGGGTTAAATCGGGGGATTGCCGAGTGGTGAGAAGGGCCTATTCTGCATTGTATCTCAATAAATAAAATTAACAGTGCCACATCATTTCCTTTTTGTCTATTCTTCCCAAATATTAAATACTGTGCTGTTATACCCATCTCTTGGCTTTGGTTTTCCTACAGCAGTATTTCCAGGAAGGCAATGACATTATATCAGCATGCATACCTTGGCGTCATTAATTTATTTGCCACTGCAAAAGCTGCAGTGATACAAATAAAGCATCACTAATTTGCCATTTTCTGTACTGACCCTCTGCCCACCATTGGTCCACTTTACTTTTGCTGTTCCTTTATTTCATTTACACTGTTTTTATCCCTTCACATTTTGTTTACCTTGTTCCAGGATTCCCTTTGAGGTTCCATCCCCTGACCAAGCTGGTTTAAATCCTCCCCAGCAGTAATGGTAAAGCCTTCTATAAGCCTGCTGGAGATGCAACATGCCAATTTATACAGGTCCCACATGCCTCAAATTCGTTCATCAGTGCTGTCTTTCATTGATTCTATTATGGTTATTGGATTTACTGAATATGCCCACAAGAAAATGAATCTCAGCGTTGTATGTGGTGACAAACATGTACTCTGATAATAAATTTACTTTGAACTTTGAGAATTGGTTCAAATATCTCAGTAATCTAAAGTCCTCTCTCCTGAATCACCAGTCTAGCCATACACTCATCTGTTTTAACTTCCTGTTTCCCTTGATGGCAATGAAGCAATATCCTATGATAAACACATCTGAGGTTCAGTTCTTTAACCTTCCCTAGCTCCATAATCTCTGCCTGCAGAAATGCATCACTTTCTAGGCTTATGTCATTGGTACTGATTGAACCACAAACCTCTTGACTGTTCACTATGCTCTTTAAGGACAATCGAAAGCTGTTTAGTGATATACTTGTCCATGGCACCAATGGAGCAACACACCCACCTGTCTGTCTCTCTACTGAATCCCTGATCAGCATTGCTCATTTACTCTTTTCCCTCCCTTCCCATGCTGCAAAATCACTTGATTAGCCATTCTCCTACCACTATCTGTACCTCACCACCTCACTGGAGAGTGCAATTGGATCAGAGAACTCCTGCACTATCTTGCCTGCTCACATTTGAACCAAGTATGATGAAAGGTCACCAAACCAGAATAGAAATTCCCTCTCTCCTAGCATCCTTGCTATTCACAGTATGTTGTGTTTCATCTCCAATGGAATTGGCTGGTAAGTATTCAGAATATCCTTGTTTACTATTTCTAATACTTGTGTCCCTCTGCCGTATCCAAAATCGAATTCAAGTAATTACTTGCTCTGTGCAACATTAGACTACCAAGTTAAACATCATGTTCTCAAATCAGCACTACAATGGAGCTTCAGTGTGTTCATTAAATATTGCCATTTGTTAAAACTTCTATTACCTGGCCCAATTAATAGCTCCTCTTAGTTTCAGGCTACTTACCTGCTGCGCTGCTTTCTGCTGACGAGTAATTGGGCGATAGAAGCACAAGTTTCTGCTTCTTTGACAGCAGCCCGGAGCTGTCGCAGCAGGTCATTCTCAGGGAATTTCTTCTCTTCTGCTTCTTCCAGCCGAGCTTTCAGTTCAGAAAGATCTGGTCAGGAGCAAGATTACATGTTAGGATTTCAACTCCACAGAAAATGCTAGTCACCAACTGCTGGTGAAACCACAAGAGCCTTGGTTATGCTTGAGGCAGTCAGACATCTTCCATAATGATATTCAGAACTGTGACAAGTCTCACAAGCATACTTAACCAATTTCTAAATTGTAACAATATAAACCTCATTTATACACTAGCAACCCATGAATTATTGGCTTGGGTAGTGGGAGGGTTGATTGCACTCCAGGTAGAAGGGTTATATTATAATATTCTGTAATGTGAGTGCATCACCTGAGCACATCTCAAGAAATGAAAGTTGAAAGAAAATTGTGCTGAATTGTTTACTTTTCTCTCCCCCAAAATAAATTCTGATAATGAATTTTCATTTCTATCTCAAGTAGTGATTTGTAACCTGAATGACCAACACAGATGTCATCTATAGTTACGTTCAACTCTACCACATTGCCTTAAACATTTCTATCTCATGGGAATTAGGAAACAAAATTGTATTGCAATAAGTGAGGCACAATCAGCTGCACTTGATAAATTCATGGATCTCAACATTAACAGTGTTAAGATAGGATAAGTGCAAGCAGGCTTTTTCCACTGAAGTTGGATGACGCAAGTAGAGGTCATGGGTTAAGGGTGAAAGGTGCAAGTTTAAGGAGAAAATGAGGGAAAACTTCTCAGAGGGTAGTGAGAGTGCAGAACAAGCTGCCAACACAAGTGGTGATGTGGGATCGATTTCATTATAAGAGAAATTTGGATAGGTACATGGATGTGAGGGATATGGAGGGCTATGGTCTAGGTGGAACTAGGTAGATTAATGGTTCCGCTGAAGAGCCTGCTTCTGTCCTATTGTGTTCTATGACCATGTCAGTGGCATTTACAGTCTGTTTGCCCGAGGGTTAGTGGTATTTGTCAGGGTGGTGCAGAAATCTGAGGAGAATGTTTGCAACTTTTTCAAGATACTGGCATTGGCAGTTCAAAATCCTCATTAAAATTGCTTACATAATTATTTTTAAAGGTCTTAATGCCTTTCATGACAAAGAAATCCAGACTGCAGAAGAGATTTACCACAATGGTGCTGCAGGGCGGGGGGGGGGGGGGGGGGGGGAGGAGAAGAACCTGTTATGGGGAGAAATGACTGTTCCCTTCAGATAATTCTATAGTTTCCTAACAAACACTGCTGAGATAATGGCAAACAGACTGTAAGTACCACTGACTTCGGAATATTATAAATGCTCCCCTACCCATGAGGATACACTCATTTCAGTGTCACTAACTGCATCACTCTACTGTCTCCCTCTATATCAGGGGTGCCAAACTTCTGGCCCGCGGGATGATTTGGGGAAAAAAAAGTATATTCACGACCATTTATTATGTATCTGTACGGCAGCCGCTCTCTCTCCCACCGCTGTCTGTGCCGCCTGCTGTACCGGCAACTTGTTGTGTGCACTTAGAAAACAATAGGCGGCAGTTAACCACCCGCTGTGCATAAGCACCTACCACCCTGCACTGAAGACTACTAGGGCCCCACTTACATCGTCACAGTATAAAAACAGAGTACTCAGGTAAGTAACACCTGTAGCAAGGGTGAGACTGTTTGCTGCTGTGGTTCAAAATGTTTTCCAAGAAAAGAAAAGTTGACATCGAAGGTCGGATATTCAATAATTGGAAAGATAGTTTTTTTCTTCTGTGAGGTCAACGGCAAACCTGTGTGTCTGATATGCTCACAACAAGTGGCTATGGCAAAAGAGTACAATATCAAACGACACTATGAGACGTCACACAGAGAAAAATATGACAAGTACGCAGGACGACACAGAATGCAAAAGGTAAACGAGCTTGAAGCAGCTCTGAAAAAACAGCAGTGTTCACCAAAAGTCGAGAGACTCATGATGGAGCTGTCAAGGCCAGCTATATTATTGCCAACAAAATAGCTGCTGTGTCGAAGCCATATTCAGAGGGGGAATTCATCAAAGCATGCATGCTGAAGGCGGCTGAGTTGGTGTGCCCTGAGAAGAGACAGGCTTTTGGTGATATCAGCTTGTCAAGAAACACTGTGGCAGAGAATCAGGGACCTTGCAGGACATTTGAACAGTCAATTAAAAGACAAAGTGAAGTCATTTATTGCCTTCTCTATTGCAATTGATGAGAGCACCAAAGTGACTGACGTAGCTCAATTGGGAATATTTATTCATGGTGTTGATGCATTTTTGACCGTCACCGAGAAGTTTGTGGAGATGGTGCCCATGACAAACACAACAGCGAACAACGTTTTCTCCAGCCTCGTCGAGACCTTGGACAGACCGGGGTTGACTGGAGTCACGCTGTCAGCGTGGCAACAGATGGTGCACCGTCTATGGTCAGGGTAAAAGGCAGATATTGTTGAGAAACTCAGAAAGTTCAGACAGAGAATCCGGAGCAGGAATTCTGGAATTTTCATTGTATTATACACCAAGAGGCATTATGTAGCAGTAGCATGGACAATGTCATGGATGTAGTCATCAAAACGGTTAATTTTGTTAGAGCCAAGGGACTCAACCATCGGCAATTTGACACTCTTTTGTCTGAAAGTAATACTGGACATGGCCTACCGTACCACACTGAAATCTGCTGGTTGAGCAGACGGGTTGTGCTCAAACATTTTTTTTCAATTACGTGTGGAAATTGGACTATTCATGAACAAGAAAGGGAAGCCAGTGGCAGAGTTGGATGACCCAGACTGGCTTCATGATTTTTGGTGGATATAACAGAGCACTCAAATGTGCTTAATGTCAACATGCAAGGCCACAACAAACCTGTACAGAATACTATGACAGCATTCATACCTCTCAAATTAAATTAGGCTGTGGGAGATGCAACCATCCCGGATCAACCCAGCTCATTTCCCCTCTTTGCAGTCTGTGTGTGCCGCTGATGGGAATAAATGACAACATGGACAGGTACAAGGACAAAATATCACGGCTGAAAAGTGAGTTTCAGAATCTTTTCCAAGTTTTCACTCAGCTCAAGAAGGAATTCTCACTATTTTGCTCGCTGTTAGTTGTCAACGCAGCATCAGATGTGCTGAGGAACTCCAAATGGAATTAACTGAAATTCAGCGTAACTTGGCTTTGAAATATAAATTTGAGACTGTGGGTCTGGACTCATTCTATCAACACCTGGGACTGATGTACCCCAAGATGACAGACTTTGCCTCAAAGATCCATTGCATGTTTGGGACAACATAGGCGTTCTCCATAATGAACATTAACAAATCCAAACTGCGCTCACAGCTGACACACTGACACCTAAATGACATTATGAAAACCACAACTGTCCAGAAACAGGCTGGTTAAAGCCAAGAGATGTCAGGTGTCTGGAAGCAGCAAGTGAAAAATGAGTGACACTGTTCGATGCACTGCGACATGTAAGCAAAATGCATTATGAAATACTGAGTACCATAATATTGTGATTCATTTTCTGACTTCTATTATTGTAAATGTGATCACTTCAATAAAAATTAGAGGCTAACTGTGTTCATTGTCTTTTCGATTGCTGGAAGCAGGCTAATAAAAATTAGGTGCAGTTGTATAGCCTACATTTACAATTTGTTTTGTTAGGTCTACATTTCTGTCTGCTAATTTTCGACTTCAAATGGTTTATTAATGGAAAGGGTGTGGCTCTCAAAACAATCTTAGCCAAAATAGCATCGTTTTTTCTCTCCCTCATCACAACTTTCTTGTAGCCTACAACTGTAAGTTACTACCAATCATAAAAATAATGCTTGCTAGGCAATCTTTTTCGTAAGAAACTAAATTCGTAAAGTGAAACACTTTGTAGTTATAGCAGAGACTAAGACGCATGACAGCAGGTTGAAAAAACGAAGGCAACGAAAGCTGTGGGAGCAGCACGCATGCACAATTGATCTGGCCCACATGAAGTCGCACTTTGCCCAACCCAGCCCGTGACCTACAATGAGTTTGACACCCCGCTCTATATATTACTATAACGACTGAACAATATTCCCTGAGCTATTTATAACCAAGCCCCAGTCCCAGCAATCACACAGTATAAAAATAAGGGTCCCAAGTTCATTAGTTGTATTCCATTCTTACAACAGCATAGAGTAAAGCAGCACAGAATTCTGTTCTGTTAAGTACATTGCAAGTCCAATTTCTCATGGATCCTTGCTCATCATAGAGATGTACGGGACTTGTAGGAGTCAAGTCATTATTAATGTGACTCAAGTTGAATAAAGATATGCCATCAACTGATATCAGTGGGAGTAATTAGTTTTCTGGACTTTAATGATTTCCCTTCTCAGAAAAAAGTGACGTGGCCTTTTAGGTACATGGATTTCATTGAGAATGTTTTTAAAGCCGATTATGCACGTGGGAGGAAAACTTCATGGAAGCACCTTATCCTTTACAATGCCTCCGTAAAATGTCCATTCGGTACAAGCTGGTCCCCTTCGTGGATCTTGTAAGGTGAGCTCAGGCATTTAACAGCAAAGCTTCTTGATGTTAACAAATTCTGTGTAATCATACAGACTATTTCATCTCATTGTACCATCTTCCATGGGGTTTCTGTTCTGAGGTATGGTCAGCATCCATTTCCCTAGCAGTATATGTGCTGGCTTTACCAATCCTTGTTGATTTTAACATATTTGAAGCATTCCTAACCCAATGGCGTATTCCTACCGGTCCAGTTACTACCATGTAGCTGCTGTCAAGTGTTCCATAATCATCAGATGTTTCATAAATATCCTTCCTCATCAAGGATAACAGCATTTACCTTGAAAATTTATTAATTTTGATCACTTTAGACTATCATAGATTTTTAATTGCCTGGTTTTTTTTTGCTAAAGACTATCCATATTTGAGAAAGCCATGTTGGTCAGATTTCATGAATTTGAATTTCACCAGAAAAATGCAGCATAACAATTCGTCAAGGGACAATATATGTGTGGAGGTGGGAAAGGTGGCAAGATGAAGGAAAAAACTAGTTAAAAGTACACACCTTTCTTGTGATTAAGTTCCGCTTCCAAGGCTTCTCTCACTTTACTCACCCAGGTATCATAAGACTGGGCTCGCTCTTTCACACCATAAAGCATAGAAGGTAGCTCATCCAGTGTGTAACGGTACCTAGTTTTGATGAGAGGTAAAACCTTCAGCATCAGTAGCTGTGTGTAAATTCTCACTCAGCTTTATTCCTGAAATTTATCATCTCACATATTTCGACATTGAACTACTTCTATCAGTTATCATGCTGGTACATGTGAAATATCTGTGTCTTCAAGACTTGTACCCCACCTTATTTTCATCAAACCTCCTTTAATGCAATCAAAAAATATTCCTACAACCTAAATTCAACTTATGTATTTTAATCCAAAACCAATGTGGACAAAGTACGTAGATTACACCAACTCCAACACTCGATTGCTAGAAACCAATTCACTGGTCTTGCTGACAATGAGTGCAAGGCTGCTGTTGCAACAGCACTCAACCAGCCTGATAAGCCACTCATCATCTGAGATTCTACCAACAATTGGCAAATTTGTTGCTGGCCTTTCAGCTGTGCTTACTCACACAGATGTGAGTGTAGAGAGAGTACGACAGTGGGCTAAATCGTCCAAGGTGTGCATGTGTAATTAACTAGCAAGGGGATGCTACTACTTATCTACACTGATTGACAAGTATGATTTTAAAACTGGGAGCAGCTGGCTACATATCCAAATTATCTGCATCAAGGGATGAATGCTTACAGTAAAACCTACCTCCTTCCAATGAACTGTCTGTATTTAGCTCCAGAAATATATTTGTTGTACACAAAGCCAACAAGATGGCATCCATATAAAAGGACAGAAAAATTACACCTTCAGTGAGGACTCCTGAACTGCATCTATGATTAGCCTTTTATCTTTAGGACAAAAGCTAGTTTAAGATTGTGAACAAAGTAAAATGCTTACATAGCAATGAAATTTCTTTCTTTTGAGATTATTTTCTAACATCACAGCCAAGTCAATTGGGAACTTCAAGCTTTAAATAAAACTTTCTGAAGCTACCAATTATTGAGTTCTATAACCCTTGGGAGTCTTTTTAATTCAGGTAAAAACATTTTTTCTGAAATTAATCCATCTCCAAACTACAATTTTTTTCCTAATCAATAAATATATTACTGTACACAAATCCAATATTGGTTTTGTGCCACTTATCATACAACCTTACAGCCACTAAAGATTCTTTATAATTAAAGTGCGTATAACTTACAAGAGGAAATTTTCTGAAAAAAATTCAGTAGTTGATAAAATGTGCCAGAAGCTTTCTTGGTATATTTATTAGTTATGTTAAAATTATCCATCTTACCTGAGACAGCGTTTTTTCATTGGGCAGTTGCAAAGATCTTTAACATGATAAAGGCACACGAGCCTACTGGGGTCACAGACGCACGTAACAGCAGACAAGAAACAGGTTGTCTTACATGTCTCGCACTGCCGTTCATCATCAGGCAACAACTCAAATGCCTCCTGTTCAGAATCAACTACACCCTGTAATTACACAAAAACATTATTTATTAAATGTTGCAGCTCTAATCACAAGAAAGTGAGAACAAGACCACAAACTTTTTGGGACCATGATAATCAAATCTTTGTGGACGGCACACATAAAAACATCAAATACTATGACAGCAATAGAATTCAATTATCCACAGGTGAAGGCCATTTGGCACATTACACTCTTTGAATAAGGTTCCCAGTCTCATTATCCTACTCTTGTCCCCATAGCCCTGCAGTTTTCTACCTTCACAGGTTTTTAATCAAATTTCCTTGCAAAACCTGATGAACAAATTTCCACAACTCTTTCAAGCAATATATTTCAGGGATTACTATACAAGACACAAATTCCCTCCAGCACTTCTTCGATTCTTTTATCAGTTGCCAAAAGCTCCTTAATATAATTTACATCTAATATCTTATTAAACTCTTAATTTTCATTTTAAGGGACAAGATTGCCAGCTTCTAATATCTCAGTAACTTTAGCCCTGGGGTCATTCTTGACATGCCTTGTCATCTGAATTAGACAAAATTCTTCAGCTGTGATGAAACAAATGCATTATGAAGATTCAGCAAAGCTTTTTGCTTTCCACACACTACATATTTATTACATCAAGCCAAGAATCAGTTCGAGTTTCCTTCATGTCAAGGTTGCCCAGTGCCTTCATGAACTTGTGCACATACAACCTCAGATCTCTGATGTTACACTTCCTTTAAATGCATCATTTATAATGGCATTATTTATTTCAAAAAATTCATTCCACACTGTGTTAATATACTACCTTGATGTACATGTGTAGGGAATGATCACTGGATGGCATGCAAACAAAAGCTTTTCATCGTATATCGATGAAAGTGCCAATAATAAACTAATTTAGTCCGAATATTCTTGATCTCTTACCAGCTTTGATTTGTATACCTCTTATTTTTAAAGTATAATTGCCACCTTTAGGAGCACATTCATGTGGCTTGATTACTTACAGTTGAGTTCTAATAAAAAATCATTGATCTTGAACTATTAAATGTTTCCCTGTCCACATATGCCTGACACACAGTGCTTCCAGCATTCCTGTTTTCATTTAATATATTCAGGATATAATATTAATGGCAAGACTCTCGGCAGAGTGGAGGACCTGAGAGATCTTGGAATCTGTGTCCAAAAGACCCTCAAAGTTGCTGTGCAGGTTGACTGTTGTTAAGAAGGCCTATGGTGTGTTGGCATTCATCAACCATGGGATTCAGTTCAAGAGCCGTGAGGTAATGTTAGAGCTATACAAGACCTTGGTCAGACCCCACTTGGAGTACTGTGATCAGTTCTGGTCACCTCAGAACAGGAAGGATGTGGATACTATAGAGTGCAGAGGAGATTTACAAGGATGTTGCCTGGATTGGAAGGCATATCTTACGAGAATAGGTTGAGTAAACTTTGTCTTTTCTTCTTGGAGCGACGGCGGATGAAAGGTGACCTGATAGACCTATACAAGATGATGAGGAACATTGACCTTGTGGATAGACAGAGGCTTTTTCCCAGGGCTGAAATGGCTAACACAAGGGGGCATAGCTTTAAGGTGCTTGGAAATAAGTACCAAGGGGATGCCAGGAGTAAATTTTTCACAGAGAGTGGTGGGTGCGTGGAATGCACTGCCAGTAGTGGTGGTGGAAGCGGATACATCTTTTTAAGAGCCTCTTAGATAGGTACATGTAACTTACAAAAATAGAGGGCTATGTGCTAGGGAAATTCTAGGCAGTTTCTAGAATAGGTTACATGGTCGGCACAACATCGTGGGCCAAAGGGCCTGTAATGTGCTGTAGATTTCTATGTTCTATTTCCCATTTCCACTGTCTACAATCTTTATTTCACTTAATACTTCACTATACTTAAATTCACCTCCCACTGGTTTAATTATTTTGTCAGAATATCAATATCCTCTTGCAGCCCAATCCTACACTTGGTACAGTTCACCAGATTTTTGTTTCACCCGGAATTTTGGAATTTTTTTTTACCCTATACAGCTGTGTACAAGTCACATTATAAAAGTAGTTATCTCAATTCCAATCCCTGAGAAGAACGATCAATTACCATCCTCCAGTCTGAAAAACAGACTGCAAGCCAAGTTCTATCCCACACCACTAATAGCCTATTTATCCTAGGAGCTTCAATTTTGCTCACCAATAAAATGTATTGCGAAATACATTCTCTTTGTTAACCTCACAAGTTACATAATCCAAAAACATTATCAGCTTTGATAAATGCTATTTGGGTTTAATAAATCTATTACATTGTTTTTCATCAATCCAAATTTTCCCTAACATTACTTCAAATATTACCCAAGAGTTGTTGAGAAAGTAATTGGTCTATCCAGATCTATCTTTGTAATTTTATTGAAACAGGATGTGTAGTCTCTGTTTTCACTCTTCTGGCAACACCTACCCCTCACCCTGTGCCACCCCCATCCCAAATTTGGTATAAGAAGATACGCAAATCTTAAAAAATAAATGCCGAAATTGCTGGAAACTCAGCAGATCAAGCACAGCTGTGGAGGGAGAAAATCAACGAAGTGAGGAACAAGGTTACTTTAAATTCCAAAGGTAGTGGTAATAGGATGGATACAAAGAAAGGATGAATGATTGCAATGGTGCCAGCTAGAAAGGGTGGTTAAGGCTTGTTAACTGCACATCATCTGTCTGGAGGAGATTTAAATGGAAGAGATAAGAGGGAACAGAATAAAGAAAGAAAAGGCCGGATCAAATTTATCACTCTCCATTGGATTCTACATTTTGTTTTCCACATGGACCTTGACAAAGGCTTTACTGAAATCCATGCAGTTAACATTAAATACATTGCACTCAGTGACCCCATAAAGAAAATTCAACTGATTTAATTAGAGATGACATTAAAATAAATCCAACATGCTAGCCTTATCAATAAATTTTCTAAATAAAGATATACACTATCCTCAGAATTGATTCTCATCATTTTTACATCCCTGACACTAAATTAACTGGCCTGTAATTATTCAGTTTAACACTTCTCCCATTTAAAAAGAGCAGTATAATGTCATCAGTCTTCCAGCTCCACTCCTACAGAAGGACTGATAAAAAATTGATTAAATGAGGCTCTCCATTTCCTGTCTTGGTTTTTTTTTTAAAACAGCCATGCATATATATTATCAGGTCCTGGTGATTTATACACTTTCAGAGCATTTAACCCTTTTAATCATCTCTTTTACTATTTTTATCCCATCAAGTGAAACACAACCATTTACAGATACAAAATATTAAGAACTCTACCCAAATTTTCTGCCTCAGCTAACTTCCAGGTCTTGTAAGACTCGTCCCTTACCTCAGTTACCTCTTGCTCATTATAGACTTCCGATTTTGATTTTGCTTGCCTGCATTTTACATAACCTTTTCCGCTTTCCAATTGCTTTCAATTTTGCTTTTACATTTTTGATAATCTCCTTACCTTTCAGCAGCATTGAGTTTTCGGTATTTGAAATCCTGTCTCACTAATTTAATTATAATTTTTAAGATGGCAATATGGAAGACTAGTGAAGGCAGGACAGGAGAGGTTTCTCCTCCATTGGCGCTGCACAGTAGAACAATGGCCATAGAATTGACTTCAACGACACAAACCACTGTGCTACTCCAATAGCTTTTGAGATCACCTGGTGAAGGAAGCCATTGAAGTCAAACTGGAGAAAAAGAATTAACACAGACGAAGGTCTCGCTCTGAGTAAGAACTGGAATTTGATTGGAAACAAGGTGGGACATGGATACCTGATTGGGTGAAGACTAACCAATCAGGAGGGATGGACGACGGTGATATATACCACCGGACTAGACATGCTTAGGCATCATCCTTGATGAAGATAGCAAAGTCTGTTATTGAAATGTTGGTTAAAATTGATATCAGCACCCGGCAGGAAGCCCAAGAAGAGTCTATTCATCATATATGTCCGGAAAGCACTGGATCCATTTGGGAATTACTGTATTTAGATAGGAAAGATTTAGAGGCCAAAGGTCTGTTGCATGCAAATAATATATCACGATCATGATCAGTATGGACAAGTTAGACCAAAAGACCATTTCAGTGCTCTGCTATTCCAGAATTCTTAATTGCCCTTGAGAAACTGGTGATGAGCTATAGCTGCAAGAAAAAATTAGAGAACCCTTTGCAATTACCTAGTTTTCTGCATTAATTACTCAAAATGTGGTCTGATTTTCATCCACGTCACGATAATAGACAAACACAATGTGCCTAAACTAATAACACACAAACAATTTTTACTTCTTGTCATTAATAAGTACACTATTACTAGACTTTGAACAGTCCAGATTCAAGGTAGTATTTGCACCTCTGGGGAAATGCCTTCTACAAAAGCTATTTGGAGTCAGGTGTTCCAATCAATAAGATGAGATTGGAGGGGTGGGTTGTGGAGGTACCCTACCCTATAAAAAGACACACAAAGTCAGGTTACTAACAGAGCCTGCTCTTCTCAAGATCGATCTGTTTATGTGCTCCATGTCTCAATCAAAACAACTTTCAGGAGGACCTTAGAAGAAATGTAGAGATTCATCAAGCTGGAAAAAGCTACATTCTAAAGACCTGAGTGTTCATCAGTCCACAGTAAGAGAAACTGTCTACAAATGAAGGAATTCAATACTGCTGCTACTCTCCCTGGAGTGAGCATCCTGCAAAGATCACACCAAGAGCACAACATGCAATGCTGAAGGAGGTGGAAAAAAAAACTAAGGGTAACAGCAGAAGATCTGCAGAAATGTCTAGAACTTGCTAAAGTTTCTGTTCATGTGTCCACTATAAGAAAAACACTGAAGAATGGTATACATGGAAATACACCACAGAGGAAACTACTGCTGTCCAAAAAAATACTGTTGCATGTCTCATGTTTTCAAAAGATCACCTGGATGTTCCACAATGTTTCTGGGACAATGTTACGTAGATAGATGAGACAAAAGTTGAACTTTTTGGCAGAAATCCACATCACTATATTTGGAGGGAAAGGGACACTACACACCAACACCTCAACCTAATTTCAGCATGGTGGAAGAAGCATCATGATCGGGGCTACTTTGCTGCCTTGGGGCTTACAAAGCTTGTAATTGTTGAGGAAACAATGAGTTCAAAATTGTATCAAGACATTTTACAGCAGAATGTCACGTTAGTGGTCTGTCACCTGAGCTTAATAGAAGTTGAATGATGCAACAAGGTGGTTGTCTCTCGGGGTCCGGGGAAGACTAAACTTTGTGCGGTCATCTGTGGATACACATGTGGCTTCGGAGGCCGAAGGCCAAAACACACATGCGGTTGCAGGTTGGACATGGAATGGCGGTTGTTAGAACAGGTGCATACACAGCTTTGTGGCGTCGGTCTCGTGCTGCTGCACGGCGCTGATTTCGGTCATGTCTCAAAGTCAGATGCAGCTTTTCCGGTCGGGGCGCGCCACACAGCCCTGTCAGCTGCAGACTCCTCAAGTTGTCGAGGCTGGAGGTCTGCCCATTTGATGTACGATTTCAGATTGTCTTTGAATCTTTTTTTGGGGCAGCCCTGATTGCGACTGCCATGCTGAAGCTCACCGTACAGCAGCTGCCTGGGGACCCTTGTTTCACCCATCCGGATTACATGACCAGTCCAGCGTAGCTGGGCCTGGAGGATCCTCGCCTCAATGTTTGTGCTGTTGGCTGTCAAGGACTTCCTGGTTGGTGATTCGGTCCTGCCATCGAATCCTCATGATCCACCGCAGAGAGCGCATGTGAAACTGCTCCAGCTGTTTGATGTGCCTGCGGTACAGGGTCCAGGTTTCGCAGCCGTACAGGAGAGAGGTGAGGACCACAGCCTTGTACACCTTGAGCTTAGATGAAAGCTGAATGTCCTTGTGCTCCAGAACTTTGACACGGAGTTTCCCAAGTGCCAGGCTGGCTTTCTGAATCCTTGCTACGATCTCTTTGTCAAGGGATCTGTCACTGGAGATGGTGCTTCCTAGATACTTGAAGCTCTCCACATTCTTCAGGACAGTGCCGTCGGTGATGCATGGCTGAGGAGGGTGACTGTTTGGTGCAGGTTGTAGGAGAACTTCTATCTTACCGAGGCTGATTGTCAGGCCAAACAGCTTTGAGGCTGTGGAGAACTTGTCGACAATCGTCTGCAGGTGGCTCTCCTGGTGGGCCATGAGGACACAGTCTGCAGCAAACAGGGCTTCAGTGATGAGCCTCAATGTTTTGGTCTTTGCAGCAAGGCGTCTCAGGTCAAAAATCGATCCATCTAGGCAATATCTTATGTAAATACCCAGATCTAGGTCCTTAACAGCATGCTTCAGCATTTGGGTGAAGAAGAGGTTGAAGAACACTGGTGCTAGAACGCACCCTTGCTTCACACCATTTGAGATGTTGAAAGTCTCAGATGGGGAACCATCTGAGAACACTTCTACTGTCATGCCATCGTGGAGCAGGCGGATGAGCGTACTGAATTTCTGCGGGCAGCCAAGCTTTCTAAAGATGATCCACAGCGCGTTTCTGTTGACTGTGTCAAACACCTTCATCAGATCAATGAAGACAGAGTATAATGTCATGTTCTGTTCCAGGCACTTCTCCTGTATCTGCCTCACTGCGAAGATCGTGTCGACAGTGCTGCGTTTGGGACGAAAGTCGCATTGCAACTCGGGAAGGTTCTCTTCTGACACTGTTGGAATCAGTCTGTTGAGGATGATGCATGCAAGGATTTTTCAAAGCATGTGCGTAAATCAACACAATGGTTTAAAAATAAGAAATGTATCCCAGAAATATTGCTTCAGTTCATCAGTTTTGCATGGAGAAATGGTCTAAAATTCCTCCTTGCTGTTGTGCAAGTCTGATCAGCAACTACAGAAAACATTTTGGTGCAGGTTATTGCTGCTTAAGGAGGTTCTACCAGTTGTTTAGTACAAGGGTTCACACATATTTTCCAGCCTGGACTGTGAATGATTAAACAATTTGTTCAATAAAGACATGAAAAATGCAATTGTTTGTGTATTATTAGTTTAGGCAGATTGTGTTTGTCTATTATTTTGACTTTGAAGATCAGACCACACTTTGAGTAATTAATGTAGAAAACCAGGTAATTGCAAGGGGGTCACAAACCTTTTCTTGCAACAATACATTTGTGAACCAATGTAACAATTATGCCAAAGGAAATGAGGGGATATGAACAGAATTCAAAGCCAGACAAGAGAAGTCAATGCTTTATAAACCAACGATTATAGCTCTAAATGATGTATTATGTACAATTTAAACAGGATGTCAAGGCTTTTGATAAATGGTCCTGTGTGGGGACAGGGGGAAATTTAGGAAGGCCTTCCTCTGAGCAGAAGCAGCTAAGTAGAGATTTTAAGGCATTTGATGGCTTTGATTTGGATAAGTTGTTTCGATCTGCAACACGACCAGAAGACAAAGATTTGACGTGAGCAAAAAGTGAAATGTTTGGATTTCCATGATTGAAATGAATCCAAAGGAATACAAGTAAATAATTCAGGGAAAAATCATCTGTAACATTATGGGGAAAGATGGGGGCAGCAAGGGGAACTGGAGAAAATTATAACTAATTAGACACTATTTTCAAAGAGCCAGAACAAGCACAATTGCCAAACAGGTCACCACTACAGCTTTATTCTACAAATGCATGCATACCACTTGGAAGACGGTCTTCCTCAGTTGTCTCTCTTCCTCAATCATGGTCAGCATCTCTTTGTAGACAGCAGCAGCCAGCTCAACATCCAAACCCTCTGGATCAGCTGCCATCTTGCAGATCAGTTCTTCATGTGAAAACACACAGTAACGGTGCAGGCGCCGATAATGGCTGACACATTGCCGACCCATGGGGAGCTAAAAATCAATTAAACTGAGGAATAAATTCCAGAAAGTGACAGTCCACCAATCAATAATGTGCTCCCAGTTCTACTATTTATGACTTCAAAGACAGCACCATTTACAGGCATAAGATGGTATCCCTTACAATACAGCAAAGCAACCTTCTCAGAAGATGCCCAGTTCCAAAACACAATTTGGAAATGTTATTAGACCACAGACCATTTATGGAGGAGCGATGATTAGTGATAATGGAACAAATTCACTGATTCTAGAAATGTGCACTACATCCGTCAAGGTGAAGTGTGCAGCACCTCTCCCATTCCTTCACTGATGCACCTCACTTTCTGCATGATTCAGCTGGAGATTTCCATTACCCAAGGCAGTGACAGGAACGGGTCAAGAGGTAAAGAAGGGCATGCGCCCTTTGAACAATGAGGTATTAAGAGTATGTTGTTATACCCATGTTTGTTTAGGGTCAGATGAACTGGGATTGGGGTTGGTATTGTGCAGTTATACGGCAAACTACATTATGCTCTGAGTTATTACGATAAGAGTGGATGGTGTGTGTTTTGATGATGTTGTAAAGTGAACCAGCAGATTAAAGCATGTAATTAAGCTGGATACGGTAGATAAAGTGACCTTTCAGTGAATTCCTTCCACAACCTAATCCAAACACAGATGTTCTGCTGCCCAACCTGACCCTTCTCCAGCTTGGTGTCCTGAGCAGTATTCCACTGGAAGCCCAGTTCTCAGCACTCCACCACGGGACTGGTTGAAGCACTTTGACAATTGGAGACTTTCCACTCCCTCGGACTCATGGGCTGCCAAAAATATCAGTATCTTTGACATTTAAAAGCACTGACTAATACTTAGATAAGTTCAAAAGATAAAAACAAACATTTTTTACTTTTAATACAATAAGCCATACATTAACAGAAAATCAATGTAATAAATGAAGTAATTTAAATGTATAAAAATAACCACTTAACTTTCCCTCAAGAACTTGTCATCTCCCATTCACCTGAAAGGCACTGTTGCGCTAGCACTTGGCTTAACCATTCACAGGCTCAGCAGGCAGCCTTTGCAGGTTAATGTTGCAGAAGAATGCATGTGAAAGATCCATTGCAGCAATAAAAACAATTACAGCAACATGGAATTTGCTGCTGCAACACTGGACATCAGACCAAACTTAGGTACACCTAACTACCTATCATAATGTGCTGGCTCCTAGTGGGAGCTCTGCCTTATTACTCTGCAGTTTTTGTTCCTGATTTCTGGTCAATTTGGGAACTCATCTGTGGAGAAAGGGTGCCTGCAACCCAACATACTCAGATATGCCATCAGGCAACAATCGACCTGGCAATTCACTCATTACTGCTGCTTGGCGACCTGGTTCAATGAGGAATGTAAAACAGCACACAGGAATAGTGGATTCAGCAAAAGAAAGAGGCCATACCATACAGAGCTACATACAGACATCAAAACTCCTTGCAATGGAGCTAAGCAATTTCACAAACAATGTATCATGTCAATCCCCTGCCAACCACCTAACAACAGCAGGTCCAAAGCTAGAAATCCTCTAATTCGTTATTTCATTCTCCAACACATTTTCTGTCATCTGGATGAAAATGGCTCCAACAATGTTCAAGATAATAATCAGGAGCAAGAAGTCTGCTTTACTGCCATCCAAATAAAATCATCTACTCCTTTCACTACGCTAGTGTGCACAGCATCTACAAAGTACTCAGCCTAAACCACTTGGACACCATCTTCCCAATCATGACCACAAATAAAAACAATGACAGCAGTTGCCTTAGAAAAATCTGCAGGCTATCCTCCAAAATCACACATCATTGGGTTCTACATCCTGCAACTGTGAATTTTACAGAACTATGGCATCTTGGAAAATTCTACTCAACACACATCTTTATTTCCACTACTACAAAATGTGGAAAATATCACACAAATACCTGAAATTCTGATTCACTGGAAGTTTTTAGTGGCAAGACATACCCAGTCTGCAGTACAGAAATTCACTGCTTCTGCAAAGTTGTATCCCTGGTTGAATCCACTGTGATAAGCTCTTGGGAAAGTAACCACAAACTCACCAGCACATTGATTTGTTCGGAACACCTGAGAATGAGGAAACAACAAAAATGATTGAAGATGTAATCAAAACTTTGGTCTACTCCTGTCAACTAGAGGTCAACAAAGTGAATATTAATAAGTCACTGAGCACCGGCATGCAACAAGTGATTAGAAAATGAAATGGTATGCTGACCTTTATAATGACAGGATTTGCAAATAGGAACAAAGATGTCTTAATGCAATTATGTAAAACCTTGGTAAGTTTGCACTTTGAGTACTGTGTTAAGCGCTTTGGTTCCTTTTTAAAAATAGATATACTTACCTTTTGGGGGGGGAGGGGGAGGGGGGAGGGGAAAGAGGAGAGAAAGAGAGAAAACGAAGAATCACCAGACCAGTTTAGGAAATACTGATTTGCTTTTAAACAGGATAGTTTGTATTCTCAAACAAAAGAAAGAAAATGATCTCACTGTGACCTATGATATTCTGATTGGGCTCAACAGGGTCTGCAGAGAAGATGCTTCCCCTAGCTGAGCAAACCAGGTTACAGTCTCAGACAGAGGGGTAGGGCATGTAGGACTGATGCAAGGAGAATTTTCTTATTATAGAAAGGGATGAACCTTCAAAATTCTCTACCACAAAGGGTTCTGGAGTTTCAGCCTTTGAGTTGTTCACAAAAAATTCCTGAAAATTAAGGGATTAGAAGGAAACCAGGAGGGTCAAAAGACCAGAAGTCTTTCTCCTGCTCTTATTCCTTGTGTTCTTATGTAACAGACCATCAATTCTACATAATTTGGTTACAAAAAAATGATGCTGCCAACTCTGCCATTAAGGAAGAATTTCTAAGAACTCTCCAATGGCTCTATCTAAGCAGTCTGCGCTTACATTTGGACGGTCAAGGCAGGAACAGACAAGACAAATGGATAAGATTACTATGCACCCAAGTTTCACAGTCTATGTTCACACTGGTTAAATGCCCAACAGGTTCTGAAAACTCACAAGATACTGTGGGCGAAAAATTACATGTATAAAAATCATTATACAGCATCATGCATTTATAATTTAAGCTACGGATCATTTTCTGTTTTCATTTACAAATATTTGGAGAATTTCATTACTATAAGCTATTTAGTTTTAAAGAATAAAATTGACAAGTTGGTTACTTGCTATTGACAGCAACTTTTCCATGCTGCAGAGCTTAACAAGAAATGCAGAACAACTTCTAATTTCTTGCAGCAAAAACTCAATTTCAGCAGCTGAGTGAATTGGAAAGAGATGAGGAAAAACATACTGGAACGCCGTGCTCCATCAAAATATTAGGATTCATGATGGTCACTAGCTGATGCAGTAGATCTGGCTGAGAATGGAAGAGCTCTGGAGCCAGCTTCCTCATGACAAGCTCAAGTTGTTCAGCAGCATATCCAGGTACCCCATACCATGTCTTTGGTTCACCCCTGTGAAATAGTCACAAAATGTACATTCTTTTCAGCTTCATATCATAAAAAAACTTAACTATCTCAGCTTACACAGTTTTAGCAATAACCACAAACCCCTCTACAAAAACACAATGCTTCAAAAAAATAGAAACAGCACGTGGTTCAATGAAAAAGCAGGGTAAATGCACCAAACAGATAATGTAACATTCCACATAACAAGTTTCAAAACTTCACTGTTTCCACCATAGGGCTGGGAGATAATGGGATCAGAAATGAGAGGACACAGATTTAAGTTCAAGGCCGAAAGATCAGAGGTACGATAAGAATATTCTTTGTGCCATGATCAGAGATCTGGAATGCAACTCAGAGTACCTTGAAGAGGAAATTAGATAAATACTTGGGAGGGAGGAACTTGCATGGCAATAACCAGAGAGTAAGAGTGAAAGAAACTGCATCACTCTTTCAAACAGCTGACTGAGGCACCTTTCTTATGCCATACGATCCTACCACAATCATTCTGTGTAAATATTACAATGCAACACACAAGAAAATAGAAACAAGGATTTCTTTGATAGGTACAAAATGCATGAACATCTGATGTTAATTCTTGAGACATCATAATTAAACTGCTATGATTCTAGCTCTTTGTGAGTTCATCCCATCCCTCAGATAATTTACCTATCCTTGATATCCAATCTATTCAAGCTCTCACACATCATGGCTCTCATAGGTTAATGACTGTCACTGACTCAATCCATGAACTCAATTGTTCCTTGGACCTATTCTTGGATAGAATGCCTGGCGGAAATGCACTTCTTCATGTTGGAAAAGATTACATCTACATAGTTGAAGCAGGCACATTTTTTTCCCAAAATATATTGCTCCATGTAATTATTAGGCAAGAGAATTACACTACTAATTTGGTTCAAGTACAAGGATGCTGGAATTCTCTCCACTTGGACTGGTGTGGTCACAACAATACAAGCCAGTGCAGTTTCTCTTATCAGCACCACTGCTACTCTGTAAAGTATCAAATCCCATATTAGTACTGCAGACTGGTTTGCCACACAAGAAAAAGCCTGTATAGCAGTGATTAAATGGCTTACTAAAAGATATTAAAAAGATATCAGGGAAAAAAAATGCCAAAAGCAAAATAAACAGTACATGTGGCACCATATTCTAGTTCAATGCATTGTGTAATGATTTAATCTGCATGAACAGTATGCAAGACAAGCTTTTCACTGTATCTCAGTACATGTGACAGTAATAAACCAATACCAACATATGGCCTCTCTCACAGGATAAGAAGATGGCCTTATCTCCACTTTCCAAGCCATACCCTTAACATTTGATTCCACTCCAATTCTAAAATAGGTGTTGGATATTTTTAGTGAAGAGTTCCACAACTCTGTGAAATAGAGAATTCCAGACAAGCATTACCTTCATAAAGAAATTCCTCATCACCTGTGACACAAGTTGGCAATCCTTTATTCTGAAACTATGGGTCAATGCACATAGACTTTTCTCCAGGGTTGGGAATTAAAAACTAACTTAGACAGGCATGAACAACTACAGCTGAAGGACGTTACTTAGTATGATCCAACAGCAAAACTTGCACACAAGTTAATTTGTGTACAATGAATGCATCACTCAAGTGTCTATCAGAACATGACAATAACAAATATCTTTGGGATGCTAACTCTGGCCGGTATAATATCCGATGTTACATTTTTAATGCCTGCACTTAAACTTATTAAATTATGGACTGATTTGAAGAAAAATCATACAATCCAATAGACCATAACCAAAATATTTACAAACCAGTGCAGAAAGTTAATAGAGTAGCTCCAGTGGTCTTCGATATGCCAGCAGAATGAAGAGAAGCACATCCCCACGTAGAGCCAAGGGACCTTCATTCCAGAGATGTCAGCGTTGATGTGTGTCAATACGGACTGCTCCAAGACCGGCATGTTGTTCAAGTTCCAACCAGAATTAGCATATTCCTTAGATAGCAAGCATTATAAAATCAAAGGGTTAGATGGAGAAGGGGTAGGTGCAGAGAGAATGTGGAGAGGTCAGAAGGAAGGAATAGGAAGAGAAGTGGAGGGTAAAAGAGAAGTGGGTTGGTTATAGTGGCGGGCAGAAAAAGGGCGAATAAATGGGGGACAAAAAGTAAAAATTGTTAATCCTTTTCTAGCTGCCATGTGGTTGTGGTTAAATACAATCTGCAAAGTTATTTTATCACTATCAAGTTATAACATGAATATAGCAGGAAAAAAAAAGCAGAACGCATTGATGTAGGAGCACAAGTTAAAACTATTTATCTGGGTTACTCTCCATTACCCAAGCAAGGCTCTTTTCGGGATTTTAATTTCCAATGAATGCTGCAGTAGACATCTCCCAGTGACATCTTCAACCAGCTACGCAAATAAAACTGTAATCCTTGTCTGTGAAGCAGCAAGGAACTTAAAAAAAAAGTTTGAATCCAAACCACCTGTCAGCACCAACAGCTGTAAAGTGCCAGCAAACCTTCATGTAGGTCACGAGAGGACAGAGGGACAAAGCCAATATTATCGACAATTCAGCTAGGTACCAGCCATTTGCGCCAGTTTCTCACTGTGCAATCATTGGGAGTTAATGGCCTGCATCTTTATTCTTCCTACCAAAGCTCATGACTATACACTTCCCTATGCTGTATTCTATCTGTCATTTCTTTGCCCATTCTCCCAACCTATTTGTCTTCCTACAGACCTTTTCCTCAAAATTATCTGCACCTCCTTGTATCATTCACCAACTTGGCCACAAAGCCATCAATTCCACCATGCAGATGATTAACATGTAACATGGAAAGAAGTGGTCCCAATAGTGATGCCAATACCACTAACCAGAAAAGGCCCCACTTATTCCCACTCTTTGCCATCTGTCAATCAATCAACCTTCTACCCAAGCCAGTACCTTTCCTGAATTAACATGGGCTCGTATCTTGTTAAGCAGACTCATTTGCAGCAGCTTGTCAAAGGCCTTCTGAAAATCCAAGTAAACAACATCCACTGACTCTCCTTTGCCTATCCTGTCTATTTCCTCAGAATTCCAACAGCTTCATCAAGCAAGATCTTTTCTTAAAGAAACCATGTTGACTTGGGCCTATTTTATCATGTGCTTCCAAATACAATGGGTATCGGTTAATTAGGACACATTGCGACTAGTACATTTTGGCCCAATACAGCAGCTGCCTCATTAGCCGAAGTTTTTTGGAAATAGTTAAAAAGGTAAAAAGAGACAAACTGAGCAACAAACTATGTACTTAAATGTAATACAGAACAAATTAGAACACTACCAATAGCACTATAATCCTATAAAACTTGTATTATTTCCTAATAGCTAGAGGAATTCATGCAGTGTATAGAGTGAACAAAATCAGCGCAGACGCCTAGTAGAAATAACCTTCATACACTATCAACAACTGCGTCCTCCAAATCTTCATTTTCATGATTCAAGATGATTGTTGATACTTTAAATTCTTCATGGCTCCTAAATTGATGTTGTGAAATCATTTCATTTTCATTCCCGGCCACTTGTGGCATCTTCAAGCCTGAATGCTTGAAACCACAGTGAGCAAATCAGTTCTGAATTGTCTTGGTGCTTACTTCCCACCAGTGACAAAAATCACTTCACTACTTATAAAAAACGCACAACTGTTCACTCTCACCATAGTGTAGTGGGTAACAGCCATACAACTGCACACGACTGTCACCAGTTAGAAGCTGTTCACCAACAGTCTCTTGCCCAAATTAAGCAGCATGGTGTCCCGAATAAACAAAGGGAAATCTAGCTATTTTATCAATTTGTCGCTCTGTAAGAGTTGTCCCGATTAGCCGATGGTCCAATTAACTGGAATATACTGCATCCCAAAACTTTAGGATGGACTCAGGATCTGAAACAGGATCTCTGGTGCAGTCTGTGATTCATGGTGAAAGGGAAGTAGAAGCCGCAAGTCTATCTTTAAAGTTAATGCTTCAATTCTGGGTTGATTTCGTATATACAGTTGCAAGAAGTAGTTTGTGAACCCTTTGTAATTACCTAGTTTTCTGCATTAATTATTCATAAAATGTGGTCTGATCTTCACCCAAGTCACAATAATAGACAAACACAATCTGACTAATCTAGTAACACACAAACAATTGTACTTCTTGTCAATACCGAGTACACCATTTAAACAATCACAGTCTTGGTTCAAAGAAGTACGTGAACCTCTGGGGTAATGCCTGTGACAATAGCTATTTGGAGTCAGGTGTTCCAATCAATGATACAAGATTGCAGGGGTGGGTTGGAGAGGTGCCCTGCCCTTTCGAGACACTAATTCAGGTTACTGACAGAGCCTGCTCTTCTTAAGAAAATTGTTTATGTGCACTTAGCCTTGATCAAAACAACTTTCAGGGACTTAGAAGAATTGTAGATGCATAAAGCTGGAAAAGGCTACAAGAGTATTTCTAACGACCTGAGTGCTTCGTCAGTCCACAGGAAGAGACACTGTCTACAAACGGAGGAAATTCAGAACTGTTGCTACTCTCACTAGAAGTGGGTATTCTGCAAAGATCACACAAAGAGCACAACATACAATGCTGAAGGAGGTGAAAAAGAACCCAAGGGTAACATCAGACCTGTAGAAAACTCTAGAACTTGCTAATGTCTCTGTACATGTGTCCACTATAAGAAAAACACTAAACAAGAATTGTGTTCATGGAAAGACACCATGGAAGAAACCATTGCTCTCCAAAACAAACATTGCCGAACGTCTCAAGTTTGCAAAAGACCGCCTGGATATTCCTCAATGCTTCTGGGACAATGTTTTGTGGATAGTTGAGACAAAAGTTGAATGTTTTGACAGAAATGCACACCACTATGTTTGGAGCAAAGAGGGAACTGCACACCAACACCAAAACCTCATCCCAACCATGAAGCATAGTGGAAGAAGCATCATGGTTTGGGACTGCTTTGCTACCTCAGGGCCTGGACAGCTTGCAATCATTGAGGGAACATTGAATTCAAAATTGTATCAAGACATTTTACAAGAGTAGATCAACTGAATGGTTTTAAAAGAAGAAAATTAGTGTTTTGGAATGGCCAAGTCAGAATCCAGCCCTTAGCCCAATTGAGAACATGTGGCATTCCCTGAAGAGGCTGTTCGTGCAAGACATCCCAGAAATAATGATGAACTGAAACAGTTTAGTATGGAGGAATGGTCTAAAATTCCTCCTAACCATTGTGCAAGTGTGATCAGCAGCTACAGGAAAAGTTTGGTGGAGGTTATTGCTGCTAAAGGAGGTTATACCAGTTATTAAATACATGGAATTATATACTTTTTCCAGCCTGGAATGTGAATGATTGAACAATATGTTCAGGAAAGAATTGAAAAGTACAATTGTCTGTGTGTTATTCAGCTAGGCAGATCGTGTTTCTCTATTATTGTGATTCAGATGAAGACCAGATCACATTTTATGAGTAATTAATGCAGAAAACTAGGTTCATAAACTTTCTCTTGCAACTATATTTACTTAAATTAAAATGCAAAGTAAAAGTGACTAGCATAGAGCTGTGGCTAACTCCACTTTTTACTTATTAAATTTTAATATGCAGAGCTAGTGGGCAATTTTTTTTTAAAAAATTGATGAAAAAGATACAAATACAGTTACAAATTTCAATTTCTTCATACTTAAAAAAAATCAAAACAATTCCTGCCAACAATAGAAAACAGGTTTTTCCAAAGTTACGGCTAAACTGACTGCCTAACACAACAGCAAAAAGTCTAATTTCAGATTTGTTCGAAGAAATTTCTTGATAATGTACATAAAGAGATTTTCTCTAACATCTTGAAAACTATGGGACAGGAGTAAAATACTTGCCCAGAAATTTGCAACATTTTATAGTTTGAGAAAGTTAAGATAGCCTTGATTAAACCATGCTCACCACTGAGAATGTGGACTCATTATTAAACTACCGTAAATTCTGGTGTATAAGCTGAGAATTTGGCCCTAAATTTTGGTCCTAAAATTAGGGGGTCGGCTTATACAGAGGGTACCAAGTTTGGAAAAACGAATACACAGAAGGCAGGTCGTATTTATTGGCTGTTTGAGTCAGATACAAAAGAAAATACAAATGCTTATGAAATCTACACAAAAGAAAAAGATACAAAACATTCTGTTTCTCAATTTACTTGTACACACTGTTGTCGTCAAACGTTCAGAGCTTGAAACTCTCACATCCTTCATTATCTGACTCTCCGAAAATCGCGTCCCATTCTTCAGCGCATGAATTCTTTGAATGGTTTATTTAAAATCACATCTAGTGGCTACAGCACAGACATCAAACCACCGGGGATGACTGCAATGTCCGTATTTTCAGCTTTCAGTGCTGCTTTTATCTCACCTGACAAGTGCGCTTTAAATATGTCCCAGACTTTTCCTTCCTGAAACCTTCGGGACATCGATGCCACACCTCTTTAACCCACTTCAAGCAACCTGCTTCGTCCATCCAGCCACGTTCTTGAATGTAAACAACAATACCCAGTGGGAATTTTTCTTTCTTTGAGAATGTTTTCCTCTAACCATCGGTGGTAGTTTGGTCCCATCAGCCATACACATTAACACGATAGTAAAATGTTGCTTCTCGTGTCCAGTTGTTTTGACAAGGTCTGTTTTCTCCTCCTTCTGATTGACAGTGCGGTTGCCAGCAAAATCAAAGAACGTTGGCGTCTCGTCCAAGTTACCAATCAGTGAGAGTGGGTAAGAATGTGCCTTTCGATACTTGATTACAAATGATTGGAAGGCCGTAATCTTATTCTCAAGGCCGCTCGGCAACTTCTGAGCAACCTTTGTTTTTTGTCTCAACACAAGATCACGTCTACTCATAAATTGGGTGCACCGACTTTGCATAGCTTTGAAATTTTCGCTGACCTCACGGTGTTTTTCGGCCCATTTCAACGCTTGAACTCGAATCATTTCTCTGGTAACAATACATCCAGATGATCGCTGGTGATTCACCCAATCTAAAACCTTTTCCTTCCAGTTCTGGCCACTGGCAATGTTTTCCTGTGGTTTAAACATTTTGATTTGGCACTGCCCTCAGCATGTCCTCTGCCTTTCTCCACTATCTCTAGCTTCTCGTTTACACTAAACTTTTTAGCAGCTGCAGAATTATTCGTTCCTTTAGCAAAATCAACAACCTTCAGCTTGAAGGCAGCATCATATCGCATTCATTTTAATCTTTTGTACATGGTGGTCGCAAACTCAATACTGAGTACACGTACTGATCCCACCACCCGGTGTTACGTTTTAACAAGATTACGATGGGCGCTAAATGGTTTCACGGGGGTTACATTCCAGAGGATTCTTTACCATTGGGAACCTAATCCAAAACTTCCCTCCCTGATCCAAAACCTCTACAAAAGGGGTCGGCTTATACAAAGGTAACATGAAAAAGTCACTTTTTTAACCTTGAAAATGGGGGGGGGGGGGGCCACTTATACACCAGAACTTACTGTAATATCATACATAAAACATAAAAGTATAATGTCATATCTTCAGACTCTTCTTGTACCTTGTGAATTGATTTTTTTTTAAAGGAGGAAAGTTACAACTAATTGAAAAGTTTATTTTTGGACAAGTGGCGGACACCTTTAAGACTATCATCAGAATATGCAAACACTGGGCACATGACCTCCTGCATGCACCAGTGGGAGTCAGCAACCAGATGTGACACTCTGTGACTACATCTTGGAGACAAGACTAACTAAGCAAGTGACTACCTTGAATGTTAACTATTAACTTACTCAGCTATCCTTTACATCCTGCACTCTCCTACACAATTGCTTAAAAACTCTAGAACAAATTCTCTTGATGCTGATCGCCTACTTGGAAAGAGATCACAATAAAGATCCATGCAGATACATTGGTTTAACATCAAGTGCTTTAAATTTAATCATATCCTTATAGGTCACTGAAGTATTAGTCAAAAGCCCTTGCATTTACTCTAATTGGTTTTCCATTAAATTTAAATAACAATGTCTGCTTCTTCAGTATGGGGCCATAGATTCTTGATTTAGACTTGTATCTAAATTTTTAAAAATTGAAGTTTAACACTAATTCAGTAATCGTACTGAGCAATATAGGAGAATATGAACCACCAGCATATAATATTGTTATCGTACCAGCCAAAAATGGACTACTTAGGTCAATTCCACTGCCTCACCTTTTGTCTATGGTTTTGTCAGATGGTTTTAGAAGGTTGTGATTGCACTAGGGAGGAATTTCAGCAGGATGGTGCACTGGCTGAGTGGTTCAATGATGAATAGAGAATGGTTTGTGGAAGAGGCTGAAGATGATTGAGACATTCAAAGTTGAGGAGCATAATTAGGATGGATAACAAGAAACTCTTCCCTATAGCATGTGTCCAAAACAAGAGTCAACAAGGGTTAAGTGGTTTAGAGCAGATCTGAGGATAGTGGTTAAGATCTTGAACACAAGCTTGCGGAGGCACACACTCACATTTAAGAAATATCTAGAATACTTAATTGCCATGACAGAGAAAACTACAGGCCAACTGCTTAAAATGGGATGAATACAAAAGAGTAGTTGATGGTTAGCATGAATTGAGTAAGATCCAGGTTCTTTTCTAGCACTCTTTTGATCTACCATCTAACCAGATTTTTGCAGGTCCCACTTTTCCCAGAATCAGTCCCAGGCGTCTGAAACCTTCCCCCTCCCTGGAAGGAACTGGGATCCATTTGACCATGTTAATTTGCACTAGCTTTCTACTTTTATACTTAGTGGTACATGGAAGGCAGTAATCTGGAAATTATCATAGAGGCCCTGCTTTCAATCTCTCTAGCTCTGCCTGTAGGACCTCATCCTTCTTTCCACCTGCATCATTGATACTGATAATGACAAACAAACTTCGTGGAGTGATGGTTATATGGTTATTTATGTGGCCAGCTAGAACTAGTTATCTGAGACTCAAATCATTAATACAGCAGAGCTTAATTCATGTATGGCTTCCTCCACAAGATTTTAGCAAGCTAGAGAAAGAATGCTAACTTATTATTAGGGAAAATGGATCAATACAAGCCAAATGGTTTGTAGCTCAGAAAGGTTAAAGGTTAAAAATTAAAAATCAGCTTGACTGGGGATGAAAAGCTGAATAAAGAACTCAAACAGGATGAAAACAGAAATGGATATAGAATACTGCTTGCTCAGAGTCCATCAAATATTTGGGCATCATTATGCTAAAAGATTTGGCAAAATTATCAGAATGTAACTATCAGCCTATATATAAAAAAATTAAGGAAGATATAACAAGATGGAATCCAATTCCTTTTCTTGGTCTCAGTTCAAGGATTGAATCTATTAAAATGAATATACTGCCCAGACTACTATATCTCTTTCAGACCCTACCAACAGAGATTAACCAAAATCAATTCAATGAAAGGAACAAGATGCTATCAAAATATATATGGTATGGTAAAAAGCCTAGGGTTCATCTCAAAACTTTGCAATTAGCCAAGGAAAAGGGGGATGGGGTCTACCTTCTCTTAGAGATTACTATTTTGCAGCACAGTTGAGAGCCGTGATATGCTGGTGCAACCCATCACATGACACTCAATGGAAAAACATTGAGGAGAGGATACTTTCCACCCCCATACAGGCAATTTTGGCTGATAACAACCTACAAAGTTACATAAATAATACTGACAACACATGGGTGAAATGGACTCTTAAAATATGGAAAACTATTATAAAAGAATATAAACTAGAGAGACATTGCAATTCTTAAATGGTGTGCATATGACTTGGATTTTACGCCAAATAAACTGGATGCTAGATTTAAGGACCGGACAGCTAAAGGAATAACAGCTATTTGCAATATAATGAAAGAAGGAACATTGTTCAGTTTTGAAATGCTCAAAGAGAAACAAATAGAAAAACAAGACTTTTACCAGTATTTACTGATGCGACAGTATGTTAATAGGACAGTTAAAAATGTAACCAAGGCAAGTACATGTTTGATAGAACTATTTAGAAAAGCATATAATTCAGACAGCAATAGTAGAATAATTTCAAGTGTGTATAAGGGTTTGTCAAATCTTAAGACACATTCGACTTCATACATTAAAACAAAATGAGAGAAGGAAGGAGGGATAATAACATCTGAGGAAGACTGGACAATAATATACAGGTATCAATGGAAGTGTACCAGTTCACAGAAATGGAAGGAGTTCGGGTGGAAAAACTTGATAAGGTATTTTATTACACACTCTCAGAAACTCCATTATGATAGTAACCCCCCTGCTTGCTGGAGAAATTGTGGAAATCAAAATGCAAACTATCATATTTTCTGGGAATGCCCCATTATCAAAGACTATTGGAGTGGGATACATAATGTCCTACAAGACATCTTTAAATATGAAATACCCTTAGAGAGTAAGACCATATATTTTGGGTATATACCTCAAGAATGGTTGAAAAGAAATAAATATTGATGGCTGGTAAAAAGACCCTTACCAGGAAATGGTTATCACAGGAGAGCCCAACTTTAAGTGTATGGATGGAAATTACAATGGACATTTACAAAATGGAGAAGATAACAGCATCTGTTAATCATAAGTTGGAACAATTTTATTCATACTGGAAAAAATGGTTTAACTACATAACACCTCATAGACCTGATTTTATTCTCACAAGTCAATGAATATGTTGTTTAAAAAAAAAGATCACTCCCTACTCTGTACATAGTTTTCTTCTTTCGATTATTCTTTCTTTCCTCTCCTTTCTATATGTGTATACCTCAGATATTATATGACATATATGTACAGTATCTGAAATACATCTTATGGAAATGTTAGATGATGAAATTCAATAAAAAATTGCTGTTTGCTCTTTGAAACTTACTAGTTTTCAAAAGCTGGTAAACAAGACAAAATGGTCTGGGTATATTTAGTGGTATGCAAGCAGTTTACTAAGTACAGCAGTTGAGCTGAGACAATTGTGGGTATAATATTTCAGCTGTTTCTAAAACATGGGTTAAAGAGGGGCAAGCTCCATATTCTGCTTATAATGTTTTTAGACAAGATGGATAAAGGAATTAAAAAGGAGGGGGGATGACAATTAGTTCAAGAAACACTGGTGTGAAAGGGGATGTTATTTCATGAGGCTACATGGTTGACTGAACAACAAAAACAGCAATCATGCTGCTGGGTGACAGAAAAAGCACATTGGTTTGCAAAGTTCTGTTAAATGCAAAAATACAAGAGTAGCTTGAGTTATTTCAATTGCTATTAATGGGCAACAGCTAGTAAAAAGCATTGAGGGCACATGAATCTTCAATTGCATTCCAGAAAAACTTTATAGTGTGTGTGGTAAAAGGGAAAGGGGACTCTGGATTTGGCTGAATTGGAGTGGAAACAGTCACCTGAAAGCAAGTCAACCTCAGAGAACTGGGAGACATTCAAGATGACAAATTAAGGGGCTCAAGTTACCTGTTCTCAGGAAGTAAAGGGATGGGACTGGCTAAGATACAGCCCACTGGAAAACAAACATATTAGCAAGTTTAATGGTCCTTAGTACTTTGAAAGCTAATAAATATCCAAACCCAGACCACCAAGAGCAGCAAGGGAGGAAACAAAGGGGCTCTGCCTGACATTTTTTAATCCTCTCTGAATAGAGGAATGTAGTGAAAGGTGTGGAGGACTGCCAACATTGCACCGTCCTTCAAAATAGGTCGCAAGAATAAAGCAAAACTTATGAGCCAGCTAATTTAACTTCCATCACAAGAAAATTTTTGAAAATTTTTGCTAGGAACAGTATAATTCATATACCTCAATTCATAAAGGCACTTGCTAGTCAGGGACAGCCAAGGATTGACTTTTGTAAATCAAAGATCATGCCTAATGATTGAATTGTTTGATTAGGAAGACTGACAAAAATCAATTAAAAATGGACTAAAGACTTTTGACACACAATGTGGCTGTCTGGTTAAAAAAGTGATCCAATGGGATCCAAGAAAGTGGCAAATTGGATTCAAAACTAAACTAATGGCAGGAAGCTAATAGTAATGGCTATGCATGTTTTGTCACTGAATAGCTGTGATCATGGAGCTCAAAGGGGTCAGGACTTGACCCAATGTTTGTTCCATGTCTTCTACCTTATGGGCAAAACTGACTTATGGAAGTCTGTAAAAATGAAACGTATCCATTACCTGGGGGAAGAGCCTATATATACATAAGCAGATTTTTAAATGCAGCCAGAAAGGTGAATAAGGTGGTTAAAAAGGCAAGCAGATATTTTCCTTCTGATCAATGGCAATGGTCATTAATATCACCGTACATTGTTGTCTGACTAGCATTGCATATTGTTTCAGAACAAACCTCTACTCTCACAATAGCAGAGGCGCTGTTCTGGAATAATATACAATGCTAGTTAGACAACTATTAAAACCCAGCATTTATTTCTGGTTGCTGAACTGAAGGGTGAATGTAATAGAATTGGAGAGGATCAAGTAGCAAGGAACTGCAAATAATGGAAACCCAAAATAAAAATAGAAATGTTGGAGATAGTAGGCCAGGCAGAGTCTTACACACAGAAAAAGATTTAATCTTTTAGTTCTGACAATAGATAATCAATCTGCTTCTCTCACCATAAAAGCTGCCAGACCTGCTGAGATTTATAGAGGGCAGGCAAGATTGGAAAACTGCAGCTGTCAGAGAAAGTCAGTGCCTGGTGCAAGGTCATCGACATTTATGTTAACTCAAAAGGTTCACTTTCCATAGATGCTGCCCAGCCTGCGAATATTTCAGATTTACAGCAGATCCTGTTATCGCAAATTCCAGCATCATTTCTATCCACTTCCCCTATCATCCATTTTCCTCAATTTACATTTCCTCCAAGACAGGGCAGTAATCATTAGAGTCGTACAGCGCTGATCTGGGCCCTTTGGCCCAACTGGTCCATGACAACCAATATTCCCATTTAAACTAGTCTCATTTTCCTGTGTTTGGTTCACATCCCTTTCAACCTTTCCTATCCACATACCTGTCCAAAGACGACTTAAATATCGTTAATATGCCTACCTTGATCACTTCCTCTGGCAGCTCATTCTATACACTGTCCACTTTCTTTGGTGAAAAAGTTGTCCAAAGTTCCTATTAAATCTCTCCCCTTTCACATTAAACCTATGCCCTCTAGTTCTGGATTCACCAACCCTGGGAAAAAGCTGCACATTTTTCCTATCTACACCTCTCATAAATTTATGCACCTTTTCAGCTCACCCCTCATGCCAATCAATAAAGTCCCAACCTGCTCAACCTCTCTCCATAACTCAGTCCCTAGAATCCCAGCAGCTTCCTCTTAAATCTCGACACTCCTTTCAGTTTAAGAGCATCTTTCTGAAAGCAGGGTGACCAAAACTAAACACAATATTCCAAATGTGGCCATACCGATGCTTTGTACATCTGCAACATAATCTCCCAACTTCAATACTCAATACCCTGACTGAAGGCCAGCATGCTAAAGATGGACTTCAACACACTACACCACCATTTTCAAGGAAAAGTACTTCAAGCGCCCTGTCCTGCAACACTCTTTTAGGACCCATCATTCACTGTGAAAATTATACACTTAGCTGTCATCTAAAAATGAAATACCTCCCACTTACCTAAATTTGTCATTCCTCAGCACACTTACCCAGATGATCAAGATCCCACTGCAAATTCTGATAACTATCTTCACTGTCAGTAACCCCAACATATTTTTGTGGCACCTGCAAACCTTACTAACAACGACACTAACACTTTTGGCCAGGATCTGCAGATTTTCTCGTTTGTCAATATAATCCCCTTTCCGTGGACTCCCGCATCCACAGACAATACCTTTATTCCCTCCATTCCTCCTCCTGTTCCACAAAGTAAGGTACGCTAACTTTCAAACTTTTCCTTATTCTGATAAGTCATTGATCTCTTTTTTTTCTCCCCTCTTCACAGATGCTGCTTGACCTATTGAGAACCATAAAATCTTAGTCACCCAGCCCTACAGGCTCTTCAGCATACATTTCCTTACTGACCATCGCGTATCCATCAGTATTCATCCTAATAAACAGCAATTGGCTTGTAGCTTTCATATCTTGCTGTTCAATAGATTCCACTATTTTCTGCTTCAGGTATCTAGAGTCTGCAGCTTTAGCTGTGACAGCAAGTTAGAAATAATGGGAATGCTTTCTTTGGAACAGAGAAAGGAGACAATGGAGGTGCATAAAATTATGAAGCACACAAATGGACTAAATAGGAGACTTTTATTTCCCTTAAAATAGGTCAAAATTCAGGGGAACATTTAAATTAATAGATGCAGTAGAAAGATGGAAAAGGTCGGGGGGATCTTGAACTCACAGCCTTAAAGACAGTAGTGGCATATTTTAAAAATACTAGAGTATACACAGTACTGGGAGGGGGAGAGGGGGAGAGGGGCAGAGGGGCGGGGGAGGGGCGGAGGGGCGGAGGGGCGGAGGGGGGGGAGGGGGGGGGAGGGGGGGGAGGGGGGAGGGGGGGAGGGGGGAGGGGGGAGGGGGAGGGGGGAGGGGGGGGAGGGTGGGAGGGGGGGGAGGGGGGGAGGGGGGAGGGGGGAGGGGGGAGGGGGGAGGGGGGGAGGGGGGGGAGGGGGGGGAGGGGGGGGAGGGGGGGAGGGGGGGGAGGGGGGGGGAGGGGGGGGGAGGGGGGGGGAGGGGGGGGAGGGGGGGGAGGGGGGGGGAGGGGGGGGAGGGGGGGGAGGGGGGGAGGGGGAGGGGGGAGGGGGAGGGGGGAGGGGGAGGGGGGAGGGGGAGGGGGGAGGGGGAGGGGGGAGGGGGGAGGGGGGAGGGGGGAGGGGGAGGGGGGAGGGGGGAGGGGGGAGGGGGGAGGGGGGAGGGGGGAGGGGGGAGGGGGGAGGGGAGGGGGGGAGGGGGGAGGGGGGGAGGGCGGAGGGGTGAGAGAGAGAGAGTGAGAGAGAGAGAGAGAGAGAGAGAGAGAGAGAGAGAGAGAGAGAGAGAGAGAGAGAGAGATGAGAGAGAGAGAGAGAGAGAAGAGAGAGTGAGAGTGAGAGAGAGCGCGCGCTGCGCGCGCTAGGGTGCCCAAGACTTTTGTACAGTACTGTAACTTTATGCATTGCACTGTATTGTTGCCACAAAAAAAATTCATGACATATGTAAGTGATTATAAACTTGCTTCTGAAATGGCTCCATTGTGGACTGAGAGTGGGAAGAAGGCAGGGGAAAGGGAAATCATGTGTTGTGAAAAGGGAAGGGAGAGTGGAGAGAGTGGGAAGCACCAGAGAAACATTCTGTAATGATCAATAAACCAATTGCTTGGAATCAAATAACATTGCCTGGCATCTCAGGGCTGGGTGTGTCTACACCCATGCCACCCCCCCCCCACCCCCACCCCACACTCCTCTGCCACAGGAAACCCAAGACTTTTGCACAGTACTGGACCTGAAGGGCCATGACATATAGGTCTATAGATAAACTGCTGGAAGATGGGCTTGGTAGTTGTCCAACCATTAGGGTTCACTGAACAACTTACCTGTGTTATAAATGTTGTCTGATTTTGAGATACAAAAAGATGAACACTGGCTAGTAATCTTCAGAGTTCTCTGCAAGCATGGACAATATACCATCCTGGAGTTGTAATATGGTTTACCAGAAATATTAAGCCTTATATTGCAAAAGGAAACTCAAAAGGAAAAATAGTCCAGCTATGACTTACAGGAATTAGGACAGTATTCAAATGAAGGAACAAACTCTTACATTGCCAAAACAGTATGCCTATGAATATGGAAAAAATTCTGAATTCAGCAAAGAACCTCCAAGGCATTGATAAGGAAATAGACACTAAATACAATATCAAGGCAGCAAATAAGAGCTTACATAGACCTGTACAAAAAACAGAACAAACAAGAGTTGATTTGGATCCCTTACAGGCATACAGGAGAAATTATATTGGGAATAGAGAAATGACAGAAAAGTTAAACAACCACCTTGTTCCTGTCTGTATGGGAAACCCTCCCAAAAATGTCAGCACTAAGGTGTGGGGTAAAGATGGTGCTTAAAGAAATTAGAAATAGTGAAAACTGGTATTGGTGAAATTAATAGTACTGAACTTGCAATGAATCCCCTGGGCCTGATAATCTGTACCTTACAGCTTTGAAGTATGTGACAACGGAGTGAACAGAAGTTTATCAACTTCCAAATTTCTGATTTAAGGAATGGGAACGAAAGACTTGATAGTATCAAATGAAATGGAAATTAAATTTCCATAAAGTCTGACAAATCTATTTAAATGCTTTCTGAGATTTTAATTAGGAGAGTAGATAGCATTCCTATCTAGATATTCAGAAGATCTCTGATACGATGTTGCACAGATTATTCAACACAAAGGCACATAACTGTTGGTAACATATAGAGATGGATTGAAGATTAGTTAATGGATATAGAGAAAAATAGAAAAATTATTTTCTTGGGTTGGAAGGCTATGACAACCAAGTGCTGCATAGATGAATCCTGGGTCACCAATTGTTAACATTCTATATCAATGGTTCAGATGACCTGAACAGATATTAATATCTCCAAGTCTGCTGAAGATACAAAGCTAGATAGCAATGTGGGTTTGAGAAAGACATAGAAAGGCTTCAGGGAGATTTAAACAGCCTCAGTTACTGGGGAAGGACAGGATAAATGGAATATTACTGTGATCAAGCATATCAAAACAAAAGAAAGCAAAGTATTTTCAAAATGGTAAGAGATCCCCGCAAGATGCTAATGTTCAAAGGAATTTTGGGTAGCCTTGTGCATAATGCACTAAAAGTTGTTACATAATGGAGACGGGAGCTTTGATTTATGTTGACAATGTACGCAAACTGAATTATACCATGTGTGCTTCTGCAACAAATGGCAAATGCTCAGAACATTTCACAATTGGTGAGGTGCAATTTGGAGACAGTAGCAACTGAAAGGTACTCCAGGTTGAATTGTTTCTCCAACACAGCACTGAAGAAATCAGCACAATTCAATCTTGTTCTGGAGGTGCATTTTTTCTTTTGGGAAGTTGATATTTGTTAATGTGATGCAAATGGAGAAAGTGGAAGAACAACGAAGTCTCACCTCCTCTTCAGGAAGCAGCCTCCTTTTGGTCTCCTTGACTGGGAATCCACTGCCAAATTCCTTTGATGTGATGTCAGCACCATACTCCACAATAACATCCTCCTCAATGCTACTGACAAGTCGCCAGAATTCCTTCTCCACTAGCTCTGTTGGGACCATCTGCATAAGAAGGGAGAAAGACAAGCATAAGGCCAGAGTGAAGGAGCACAACAGGGTCAGAGCAAGACAGTGCCTGGATCAGAGTGAGCGGGCAGTGGGTCAGAAGCAAGAGCAAACCAAGCTGTGCGACACACATTCCGGGTGACAAAGAAAGGAGAAATGATGAGAATGAGAGAAATAATGGAGGGAACAACACAAAACATTGTGGGTAGGGAAAGGACAGAATAATGACATTAGTAAGAGTAACGCGTTTCAGGGTTTGCAAGTACAAAATGCTGAGGAGAACTGGGAAGGAAAGGAAAGGCCTACTTGGTGGCTGCAGGAAGACATCTATGCTCAAAGATGATGAGGTGCATGGTCTCAGTGTAGATGGGAGGCGAATCTAGGAGTGACTGACTGACTCAAAGACTGCACAGGGAGGGTATGTACCTATCAGGGAGTTAAGAGGACTAGGTACAACACACACACATGAGAGAGGCTATTGTAAGAGAAAAGATGAAGATCAAGCAAAGGAGATGTGATAAGGGATGGAGTAACATATGCTGAGATGGATTGCTGGGAGGGACAGTCAGCAGAGATGGACAGGATGCACATGTGGTTCTGAGGATGTCTGACATCAAGAAGGTAAAGGTGCATGTGATAGATATTAGTGAAGCACAGCTTCTTGGTGGTGAGAGAAAGAACGGTCAGATTAATAAATCATACTCTTCGTTACCAGGTATTGATACATCTAGCCATGTAAATCAAGTAGAGGTGTTCAAGAATAACGACACTCAGATGGATACCAAACAGTAAGCCAATTAAACTGCAGAGAACCTACTTGTGGATTTGTGTTTGACAGCAGAATTTGTTTGAAAATGCTCTTTGACTTCATTAGTCCAAGTGATTTGACAGCAATGATGATTTAATAGACTCAAATCCCTATACAAAACCTTTAAAATATCCTGTACTTTGCACAGAGTAATACAGCACAGAAACAAGTCTTTTGGCCCATCAGTCCACGCTGACCACAGTATCCTCCTAGTTAGACCACAGACTGTAAGACATAGGAGCAGAATTAGGCCATTAGGCCAATTGAAATTCAATCATGGCTGATCCTTTTCTTCCCCTCCTCAGCCCCACTCCCCGGACTTCTCTCCATAACCTTTGATGCCATGTCCAATCAAGAACCATCAATCTCAGACTTAAATACAACCAAAGACCAGGCCTCCACAGCTGCCTGTAGTAACAAATTCCATAAATTCACCACCCTCTGGCTGAAGAAATTTCTCCGCATCCCTGTTTTAAATAGACACCCCTCTACCCTGAGGCTGTGCCCTCTTGTCCTAGACTCTCCCATCCTTTCCATATCTACTCTGTCTACGTCTTTAAACATTCCAAAGGTTTCAATGAAATACCCCCTCATCCTTCTAAATTCAGTTGTCTGCAAGCCTCTGCCCTCCAAATACCTCTTAAATGCTGTAACTGTATCAACTACATCCTCTGGCAGTTCATTCCAGGTACTCAATACCATCTGTGTAAAGAAGTTACCTCCCGGGTCCCTTTTACATCTCTTCCCCCTTATCTTGCCCAAGTTTTGAACTCTGCCAAACTAAATGTGAACTTAATTGTAACTGAAATTGAATTTGAATTATTACAAATATACCGAAGCACTTCTCCACTAGCCAAGACTCAACCCCTTTCTGACCATGGAAAATGTTCTGTTTTAATGCTCTCCAAATCATGTCAGTGAAAAGACTGAACATGTAGTTTCTTTTTGCCTTGTACATCATATTTTTGCCTTGCCATACATGTTATCTTTACCAACCCCGCACCCTCACCACCACCACCTTAGAGACCAAGTTTTCTAAACTTAACCTAGGAAGTTTACAAATAGATTAACAAAAAGATTAAAGATCTCTTCTGAAATAGAGCCACAAAGTGCCAAAAACAAATATTCCACCCACCAGTGCATTTAGAAATTTATAGATCCAAATGACAAAGCAATTACTTTGAACTGACAGAGTTCCATTTCAAAGATACAGACCAGAATTTTTCCATTATTTCTCCTCAGAAACACCATACAATGATATTTCTGCGGTTACTACAGATACTGAATGGGAGAACTCTCCCATCCTTCACAATTTCTCTTTCCAACCCCACAGAAATTCCCAACATCAACACCGTGGCGGAAGAATTAGAACAGCACAACACATGGCTCCAAACCTACATGACCACAAACATCCTTGTATTTGTTCTTGACACGGAGCCAAATGGCAACTTGCTTTGAATCTCTGTTGGTTCCCAGAGTAATCACATCAGTCCCTGTTCTCCACTTGTTTCATTATAATCTAGTCTCTCACACACACCCTTCAACTTCACCTTGACTCTCCATCTCCGCCTGCACGTTAGGGACAATTTAGAATATCCAATTAATGTACCAACCAGCATGTCCTTGGGATGCACTCAGAGAAAAAACCCAGGTGCTCACACAGAGAATGTGAAATCTCCATAAGGCAGGAAGCTTGGAGTGATAAAGTGCAGCATCCTTTGGTTGGGGGGGGGGGGGGGGATGTAATCATCTACTCAGTCTCCGTTGCCACGACAAAGGCTTCAGGGTATCAAAGTCATATTATTCTGCCTAGTCCCATCAACCTGCACCTGAACAATAGTCCTCCAAACACCTCCAATCCCATGGTGGATTGAAATAGGAAGATCTCAATTACTACATGTGGCCACAGGCATACAATGATTGATATAGTGGGGGGGGGGGGACAATGGGAGGTACAGTGTGCTTGAGAATATCAAAGGTAAAGGGCCATGTTTGTACATTGTACTTATGATGGGTTGAAGTTTTGGAGGCATACAGGTAAGGCAGAGTGACTAAACAGTGTTCACAAGGGGCAAAAAGATAGATGGGCACAATATGTACCGAGGGCACAGAGGGATGATGAGGAGAGAATTTACAAAAAGAGAGCGATAAACGCAGCTGCAAAGAAGCCTGGCAGTGACACTGTGTTATGGACATCTCAGCAAAGACTGCAACAAATTTACCACCTGGAGGAGTACTTGAAGCAGAATTTTGAAATATTAAGATCTACAAACTTGTTTAGATAATTAAAAGTCCCATGGAATACTTTGTTTGATAAGCTGACATTCTTCTCCAATTAAAAATAATCAGAAAGCATTTATAAAATATCCTATCATGGATCATACATTATCGTTGGCTTTTTGTACTGAAGGGTCATTAACCCAAACCATTGATTGTTTATTTCCCCATTTTCTATTTCTATGATAAAATCGATCTTTACTGCACACTTGAATTATACAGCTTAAAACTATAGTGTAGGTTTAACTAGCAAATACAAGAATCAGAAAGTCTCTACAAAAACATTATTGCCATTCAGAACACACATAGCTTGAACACATGACTGAAAAAATAAGGCCACTTTAGACATACTCAGTTACTATTTACTGGTTTAATTAAATCTAAACCAACCTCATGCCTACCTCCTTCCATTCCCCATGGGAAATGTCATCATTTCTGCAATGAAGATCAGAATTCGGGAAAATCTGAGACAGTAACACTACAATTACTGGAAACAGGGTTAGAACAGAAACTGTGAGAAATATCCAGCAGATTCACAGATGCTGTAGAGAGCAAAACAGTTCATATTTCAGAGGCATGACCTTTCATCAGAAATGATTAAACATCAGCTCTCCACAGATACTGCTTAATTTGCTCAGTCTTATATTAGAGAACTTGCACTTTGAGCCATTTTCTACCTGGTGTCGAGTCAACCCTTCCATTTCTCAATAGCTGCAGTACATACAAACATGCATTTACTTTCTGCACCATCAATCCTGACACAATCTGTTTCTATGAAGGTGCTCCTACTGGCTGCACAGAGACATATAAAGTGGTGCGAGGAGTGAAGCTTTGCAAAAGCCAAAGAAATTTGAAAAGCTTTTGCTCTGAATTGAAAATCCCTTTTACTAATAATTTCAATTATTTTTCAGCATCTTTAACTGTGCCCATGTTAGTAGTGCTTTTAAACCCAAGACTTCAAGGTCATACTGTTTCCACACGGAATTTTGTAGATTTGGGAATTAAGGGAGGGGAAGAATGAATTAATTATATACAAAACAAATAACTAAAATTGAAAGAGTGTAGATTAAATTCACAAGGATGTTGGCAGGAATTGAGAACCTGAGTTATAGCTAAAGGTTGAATAGGTTAGGCGAGTGTTGAAGAATGAAGGGAAATCTCAGAAATTATGAGGCACACAGACAGGGTGTATACTTGCAGGTTTTCCCCCCTTAGGCTGGGGGGGGCCAGACCAAGATGTCATAGGTTTAAAGTGAAAGGTGAAATATTTAAGGGGAACCCAAGGGGGAACTTCTTTACCCAGAGGATGGTGCAAGTGTAGAATGAGCTGCTAGCAGAGGTGCTGGATGTGGTTTTAATAACATTTAAGTTTAGAATAGATGAGAGGCATATGGAGGGCTATAATCTAGGTACAGGTAGATGGGACTGGGCAGAAAAATAGGTCAGCACAGACTAGATCAGCCGAAGAGCCTATTTCTGTGGTGTAGTGCTCCTTGGCTCTATAAATTAATTCAGTGGTTCCTTTCCTAAATTCATTGCTCAAGCACAGTGGTATTGGCCTAGAAGTACTAATACAGCCTATGCTCAACAAGAGAATGAGGAGGAAATAGTTCATTTGTCCATAATAGGGACTTGGTCTATATATCAGCATTAAATTTTTTATTTCTAATCTATATGCTAGTTTGCACTTAGTTAAGTATTAATAAATCATAATTATCTTATTCTACTAAGAATAACAGCAATGTGCTGTGGGAAGATTTTGAATTTGCTTATAACACACAAAACAATCCTGATCTGATTGAACTGATTCCACACCAGAAGCAGTTAAGCGTTAGCAAACATACTTACATGTACTGGCATGTTGAAGTAATCTGACTTGAAGTTATCTGCCATCTCACCAAAGCTCTGGAGAGTGTACTCCCTGACTGCCTGCTCAAATCCAAATGCCTCTGGTGGCTTACTGCATGCCTGTGATTGCAGAGAAGAGAGATGTGCAGGTGGGGGGTGGAAGGGGGGGGGTAGTAGGGAGAGAGGAGTGGAGAAAAGAAATCCAGTAAAACTTCAAAAGACAGTTTATATTCACTTCAGATACTTTTACCCCTTACGTCCAAATATATATATCTGAAGACAATTCTTTATAAAGTTGCACTATATCTGACCATAAAATGACGAGCAGCAGAGATCCAAACTCAAGACAATATCTTGGGATCATAGAGTATATCTAATGTCCTGGGATCTTAGAAGATAAAATCTAATGACATTAACCTTATTTCTAAAGATAAGCACATTTTTGACATTTTTATTGTGATCTATAACTATATGTTGAAACATATGTTTGAATAAGGCACAAGAGAAGGGCCTCAGAAACAACCTGTTCTCAAAAGAGTTAGCAATGAGGAATGATTGCTTAAAAAGATCAAGGATAATCAGAAGCAGTAAATGCAGCCTGTCAACTAACTAAGGTTGGCTTGTGCAAGTCAACAATGTGCAGCGAAAGCACAAAGTATTGTGCTCTGCATCCTTGTGCAGCAAGGGTAATTTTTACATAACGATATAATTCCAAGGTTAACATCAACAAAAGATAGTCAACCGTACACGACCAACATAGAAACCTAATAATTTGCTGGGGACCATTACCCACTGATGAGACACTCACTGCTTGTGTTTAATTGAGTGTTATTATTTGTCTGTCTGATCGATATAAAGATAATTACCTTGAAATAGTTTGTATGCAATTCATTTCAAAAATTATGCAAAGGATCAATGTACATGAGCAAAAAAAAGCACATCAAGATAAGTCATGATCACTTAATATTTAACATCTATTTCAAAATAATAGGGTTATCTATAACCTTAATCAGCACCAGCAAACTCAATCTACAAGTTAACAATACTGAGAGATTTATACAAGAGATTGCTTGTCTTTTTGTGTCATATTTCAATCTGGACAACTTCCCTTCATATTTATCATTAAACAAGAGACCAAACTGTTCATAAACGATTAATCAAAGCTGCCAAGCATCAAAATCTCAATCAAACCACAAAAGGGTACTGTGTAATTCTCAGGAACCCCAATCAGTGAAAAGGCTGAGAGCCTAATAACCTATTTGGTAGCATGCGCTGACCAATTACAACTCCAAATGGTCAGGTTTCACCTGGATGACACTTGATGCCCAACTCTGCTAACTCAGTATTAAAGCTTGAAGAGCAAGCCCAAATCACCATACTAAGTAACAGAAAGTTGGGAGGAAATAGGATCATGAAGTGGTGGTGGGGGGGGGAGGTTTCTTTTGTTCTGTTCATGTTTTTCAGATTAAGGGTGTGGAGAAGGAAATAAGAACTTATTAACTGCATGAAAAATGATCTCCAAAATGCAAACCAGCACAGCCTCTTTACCACATGGCATGCTTCCATAGAGATCAAAATTGAAATGACTGACTCTAGGACTACTGCCAGAATTGAAAGAAAAAACTGTACTGCTACCAAATAAATGAGATAAACTTTCTGAAGGATGAAAGGAGAAGCTCAAGTGACAGAATCCATAAAGACTATGGCTCAATTCAGCATGAGAGAATGAAAGGTAGTATGTGGGGCACAAGCATTTTGATTTTTATGACATTTAAGACAATCCACACTCTCTCCCACAAGCTCTATTTTGGGACAATGAAAGCCAAAATCTATGAAGGTCACTAAGCCTTGAGATAGCAATTACAAACATCAGTGCCTAGACTGTACAAATATCAAGTACATTTGAACCCCAAAAGTTAACAGGCTCAAAGATTGCCAAAAATACTTCATGTTAGTAACACTGCCCATAAAGGCTTCTGTGGTAAAGCTAGCAAGCATTTGCTGCAAGTAGTTAGTTGCCTCTGCTGAGTCTGTTATACATTTGGCAGACTTGGGATTCTTGATGTTCAAAATTTCAGGATTCCCCAGCCCTGCCAAGGCAGGGAGCCTGAAATTATAATAAAAAATGTGCATAAACTCTCACATAAATTGCAACAAAGAAAAGGCAGCAGGATCTATTGTTGAAGAAGCAATTGATATTCACAAAATAAACCATAATTTTCCCTCCCCCAGGGTTAGCAATTGTACCCTCTCACCGGGACTCGTACACCAACGTAGCTCATAAGCGAACTCCGTTAACAGCCATATGACTCAGCGGTGAGGCGACCATCTTCCATAAGCAATAAACATTTAGGGCTGGTATGAATTGGGATTCAATCAAACAGGAATGATGGGATGGTCGGATTAAAGGAACTTCGATTTGAGTGAGCGATTGCTGTGTAAATACTGGCCAAACACAGTTATCAGTAGCCCAAAAACTACAAATCGTACACCAGCATAAAGTTATGAAAGTATATTTACCAATTTTCAACTTTATCAGTTAACAGAGAAAGAAAAATTTCAGAAGGGCCAATTACAGTTAAACCAGTCTAAATGTGCACAAACGTTGGAGCTCATTTCAGCAGTAGCTGGGTGTATCACTTTACTCATGGTGTGAACTCTCATCACCAGCCACGTGTAGAATTTCCCTTCTAGGAATCCTTCATCTCACGAAGTACTCCTTGAAATAGGGTCTCTCCTTCGGATGGGATCCTCTAGGCGTCTTCGCCGGTGCTCTTCTCCCCGCAACTCCTGCCAGAAAGCTCCAAACTAAACCACTGTCCTTCAGAAATCCCTTCCCGCCCAGCTCTCTAGAACCTTCTCACCCATCCCACAAGCCTAATTGGCTGACACAACATTCCTAAATTGGACAACATAGCTCCTTAACTTTGGCGGAACCAAAACACTCTCGCCAGCAGGACACACTGCTTTTACAGAAACTGCTTAAAGAAAATACCTCACAACACAGCAGTAGAAATCTTAACCAGGGCACTACACAACGATATGGCAAAACATTGTCCTTGTGTGTATTTGTATTAATCCTTCAAGTGTGTATCCAGATAACCATCTCAAAGTAACACACACAACTAAGATGCACAGATTACTACATACAGAACAGCAAGACCTATTCACAGTTATCTTTTTATATGGAAGCTTTCTGCAACCTTAAATCTCACCCTACCTCCACCTCCAAAAGAAATGTGCCAATTATTTTAATCTTTTTTTAATTTGGGGAGGGGGGAGTAGGGGAGTGGGAGAGTGAGGAAGGATGTTTGCATGGACTCAAAGGGACAATATCAAAAACTCCTAAGCCCAAAAAAAGATTTGCCTTATGTCTTAGGCAGCCCCTTATTTTAACAATTACATTTTGTTCTAGATTTCAAGAGGAAAGAATTTCTGCATGACCCCTCAGAATCTCATGTTTCAATCAATCCTCTCCATCTTCTAAACTCCAGCAATACAGGGTCAACCTTTCCTCATAAGATAACTCGGCCATTCTAGGCATCATCCTTCCCAAAACAGCTCCTAATGCATGAATATCATTCATAAATCTTGCTTCAAAGCACTGCAGATGAGGCAACAAGGAAAACTGATGGATCAAAGGAAGTGGGGGGGGTAGGCTGCAGGTAGCAGTAGAGCAATTATGAGAGTTGGAACAACATAAAGAAGAAAAACAGAAGGGGGAAACCAGCATATAACACTGGATAGAGAAAGACTGAAGGGCAGGCAGCATGAAGGTAAAGTGAGAGAAAGGATAGAAAAAGTGAGTGGGAAATGACTGAGAAAACAGTGAGAGTAAGCAGAAGAGGCATAAACCCTCAGAGATCCTGTGGAGGTTGACAGTTATATGGAAATTATTTCCTGGAGCTGTGTATTTCAGACAGTAAATGGGGCATAGTTGATGGGAACAGCATTGAAGAACCAACAGGGAATGAGTTGCCTGGAACCAAATGTGGGAAAGACAGTGAGGGAGAGCAAGTGTAACAGTGAAGGAAGCCAACTGGCAGGAACAGTGTTGTCAGATAGCTCACTGGAGCCAAAAGACTATAGCAGTGTTGCATTCAACAGTTTCTTCGTACAAATAATTGTTTTTCCAGAATGGAGAGGTGCAGGAGTGTCCTCCAGAGGTTGATGCATGTATCAGCAGTCTTTCTGATAAAATAACAACCTGGACTTGAATATACAAATAATATTAAACTACTAATTAAATAACAACTACACCTAGGAACCTCAGAGAAATAAAGTCAAGTAGACAGATGAATGACATTTTTTAAGCTGTCATTGTGTTCAATGATACATTTTAGCAGGAAAGATGAAAAGCAACAGACAAAATGGGGTAAAGTTCGTACTGGTTCAGAATTAAAGAAACTCAAGTATTAAACAACTGTTAAGACAGTTGAGCCACATAATAAACAAAATGTACATGATTACGTTGAGAGATTGTACCAGACACACAAGGCTTCTGCCACTCTTAAGGATGGTTTGGAGAGGAAGAAACAGGGTGCTGAGAAAAGTTTTAACTAATTAGCAAGGATAAAGCATAGGTATGTAGGTAGCACTGATTTGAGGAAAAGGACGCAAAACTGTTTTGGATGGATAAATAAAACCAGTATTTTGAGGATCGTGATCATAATTCTTCAAGTTTCCAGATTGCTATAGATGGTTCAGAAATTAAGGTCCTAAATACAAGGAAGGCTGATTACAATAATTAAAACAGAACCTGGCAAAATTATTTTAGTTATTTAGAGATACAGCATGGAAGAGGCCCTTCTGGCCCATTGAGCTGCGCCAACCACTAACCCTTTTTCACCCTAGCATAATCACAGGATAATTTACAATGACCAATTAATCTACTAACCCTCAGACTTTGGGAGGAAACTCACATGCATACAGGAAGAACATACTAACTTTTTTTTAAAAAAGAGGACCTGGAATTAAACTTTGAACACTGATGCCTGAACTGTAATAGCATCATGTTAACCATGTGGCTCCCCAAATCACTGGGTTGCCATGTTAGTTGTGTATAGTTTAATACCTTTTATCTGATGTTAGCCTTGGAATTACAGTCCATTTTATGCATAAACTACTCCTACCACACAAGGGCCCAGAACGCAATACAGTTATTCTCTGAGTTACAAACATCCAACTTACGAACAACTCGTACTTACGAATGGCCTGCCATAAAGCCTATTATATTAAAAATTCGTCAGCTCGAGGAAGGAGAACGCCGTCCGCCATTTTAAGTCCAATCAAGTTGCCATTAACACTATGTTGAGTGTGTAACTTTGTATTTGGCTGAAATTTTTCTTAGCAAGATTCACCCTGACCCCCCCCCCCAGTTTTCCAATCAGCACCACCCCCACTTGTCCCATTTAATCTGCCTCAGTGCAGGTGGACCTCAGGACCCGCCACCCGCGGCTGCCGCAGTGTTATTGTTCAGTTGACAGAAAACAATCACGATTGAAAACAAAGTGGAAAAAATAAAGCGATTGGAAAGAGGTGAAATGCCATTGGTCATTGGAAAAGCGTTAGGCTACAGTTGGTCAATGATCGGAACAATTCTGAAGGATAAGGTGAGAATAACAGAGCACGTGAAAGGCCCTGCCCCGATGAAAGCTACAATTATTACTAAGCAACACAGTGGTTTAATTATTGAAATACATACGTTTCTTAAGTGTTTTATATGCATAGAAAGGTAAAATATATACTATATACTAAGACAAACATTTGACGAAAATGACGAAACATCTGACGCTAAATAATACCAGATGTACTTGTTCTGACTTGCATACAAATCAGACTTAAAGGCGGACTTAGGAACAGAACTCTTTCATAACCTGGGAACTGCCTGTAATTCCAATTTTTGCTGAATATTACTGACTTTCATCAGCTAAACTTATTTAGTTGACAGGCAGTGTTTACATCTTATGACTACCTGGATCTTTCTCAGCAATCATTCCGCATAGGTAAGTCTTTCCAGAACTGGTTGTTGCCGAGGCCCAGTTCTTGTTCTCAGTGCTGACGCGTCTTATTAAAACACCAGAACAGACTACTTGAATGTTGCAACCATTCTGAGACACTGCAAAATTAGGCTTCATTTTGCATTCTATACCAATTACAATTGAGTTAGGAGCATTATTCTTGCACTCTGTTGTGATCTGTGACAGAAGAGAATTGAAGAGGTGACAAAAGAGAAGTAGATCAATGCGATTTACATTGTTATATTGAAAGATCACAGCAGTGGGACTCATTACAAAGCATCCCTGGAGATGGCATGGTGCAGTGAGGCAATGCATTCTGTTCTTTACAAACATGAATTTTCTTTGGAAAGTTTTGACATCTCCATATCCAATTACATTTTCTACATTAGATGCACTATTGCTAAAACAAAGGAAGCTGTCAGACTATCAATGCACAGGGCTGCAATGGCATGAAGTATAATTTCTCCATTATCTGATGTGAATATTACCCATGTCACTCCAAATGTTATCAACCCATGTGATAGCTCTTCATGCTGCTCCATCAAGTACAACTACTCCTGAATAAGATTCCCACATTGCTCCAATAAATGCATATCCAACCATACATAAAACTCCCTTTGTGTTGTGCAACAAAGTTCAGGTTTGTCATGAGTGAAGTTCCATGTTGCTTGATCAAGATCTCATTTGTCAATATTAAGTTCTTCCCTCTGCTGCTCAGTCACATCTTGGCTAAAGTTCAGAGAAAACATCCATTCATACTTAACCCAAATTTAACTCAGGTTAACAGAATTAAATTAAATTGAAACTAGAATGTTAAGTTCCAACTCCACTTTCACTGGCAATCTAGAAGTTGGTTAAAAGGTCCGGCACAACAATGTGCTGTAGATACTGTACTGTATATCCTAAAATCTTAGGTTTAGATTAAGAAGTCACCAAGTTTATTCCATGCAAACAGGAGCAGTCTTCACTGTCCATGCTCTGCCTTAACCTTAAACCCAGTGGCATCTTTGAAACCAGACAACATTAAGAGCTGGCAACTTCAGAGTAGGTAAACAGAGGTTGGGGGGGGGGGGGTGCGAGGAATAATAGAAAAATATCCTGCAGTAACTGCTAGACCTAATCCATATACGAAAGAAAATTCAATATCGATCTTAGAGCCAAAATCTAATCTTTGACCCGATATTAAATTCCAACCCCCATTCAACAAAAGCTGCATCTTTCAAACAAGTTGCAAAAAGAATATTTAAGAAAATATTAAACTACATTAGTTCCTTACCTCAGCCACACACTTGGGACATCTCCAATCTCCCTTCGGCACATCCATGAGGGGGGGAATGAGACAAAAAGTGTGGTAACTGTCATCACATCCATCACATAAAAGCAAACGGTCTTCATCATCGCCACGTGCACATACAAGGCAAACATACAAGTCAATCTGCAAGAGATGGATAGGTACTAGTGAATGTGAATACTTATAAGCTAACCACATTCTGAAGAAACATTTAGATAACTTTTGCATTTTTGTATCTTTAGAAAACGAATTAATTGACCCAACCTGGCAACGTGAAAAAATGGAAGAACCAGCACTAAAATTAGGAAAATAGCTTCATTCCACTTGTAAATATCCAGAAACAACAAGTGAATAGAATTATTGAAATGTACACAAGCCAGCTACTTCAAGCAACATATTGATCAGCCTGTAAGTAAGACAAGTAGCTGGTCTTCATATGATCAATAAAACACATCAGATAAGTGTGGTAAAAATGCAATGATCCTCCTCAAAACTCAAGATCCAAATAGAAACATCAATGCCTTAACATTAAAAGGCCTTAGAAAATTGAGAACTATAATTGAGCAGAAAGGCTGCATCAAACATTTACTTTTTCAGCCAATCCCCTGTACTTTTTTCCATCAAGTATCAGTGTAGATTAAATTAGCACACTTAAATGGCACCCACGGTCAAAACACCAGCTTAAGCTTTATTCTTAATATAAAGTCCTTAAGGGTCTGCTTATTGCAATCCTATTGATACTTGCTTGGGTGTGACGTCCATGTTTTTGCTTATTGGTTTTTTAACTGGGAAAAGGTCTGAATCCCACCACTTTCATACTCTGGCTTAGAATATACTGAACATGACAATGATAACTTTCAGCGACAAACAGATTCATTATAAACTTTCTCATGGCCACCTGCAACTGTATTTTCATTTAGGTGGCACGGTAGAGTAGCGATTAGCACAATGCTATCATGATCCAGGTTCAATTCTACCACGGTCAGTAAGGAGTTTGTATATTCTCCTCATAACTGCATGGGTTTCCTCCAGGTGCTGCAGTTTCCTCCCACATTCTGAAGATGTATGGGTCAGTAAGCTAACTGGTCACATTGGAGCAATTGGGCAGCATGGGCTCATTGGACCACAAGAGCCTGTTGCTACCTCTCTCAATAAATGTTTCATCCAGTCATCAACCTGAGGAATTAATTATTTCTCTCCACAGATGATGCTTGATCCACTGAGTATTTCTAGCATGTTGAGATTTTATTTCAGCTTTCCAACATTTGCAGTCTTTTCTATATCACTAATCTCATTTCTCTCAAAATAAATTTGTTTTGAATGACTTACAATTTAAGTACTTTACAAAACAGTAAAAACCTACGACAAACATCAGAAGTATAATTGGGTGTTATTGAGTAACTACAACAGAATTCAGTGATGCTAAACGAAGTCCAAATTAAGAGCAAAAAATTGCACAAATGATGGAAATCTGAGGTAAAAATAAAAACTGCTTGAAACATCAAGTCAGGCAACATCCGAGTTTAGACAAAACATAACAGTACAATCAATTGACCTGAGAGACAGGGTAAGGCAGGGCTAGAAAGACAAGGTGGGGAAGGGGACAGGGGCAGGGTCAGGCAGATGGGTCAGACATGCATCCGAAGTAAGGATCTAGATACAAGAATTATAAATATTATTAAAGGTCATTACAGCAAAGTATTTTACTGAACCATTCAAAATTAAAGACAGGCATATAGCTGTGGACTAAGAATACTGGTGTTCTATAATCTAATAGTGCAATTAAAACCCAGATTTAACTGCTTTTAGTCATGCAATTGCCTGGCAGCCTCTTAAAATTATTCTGCAGCACTTATTTCAGGAACTGCAACTGGAATAGACAAAAAGGAAAATGGCAAAGGACAAAGTTTGAAAATAAAAAACTGCACATACTGCAGAGCTGAAATAAAAACACAAAACTCTGGAAAGTCAGCAGGTCAGGCAGCATAAACAATACTTCCTTCCACTCTGCCTTGGACAAGGACTCCATTTCACTTTATCAATTACATGATGGAGATGTATCTCCGCCACATCCACCAGATTGTTAAGACTTTCTACACACATGCCTTTGAGCTATCTTCTTTCTTCACGAACCATGACACCCCTTCTAGCATAGTTAGAAGAGCCCTTGATCATAAATCATCTACGTCCCCCATTTCTGGTCTCATCTATTTCGCTCTGAACAGAGGGAGAAACGAATTCAAGGTTCTCACCATCCACTACACCAGCCTCTTCACTCAACAGATCCCTTCCAATTTCCACTACATTCAACAAGATTCCATCACCAGACAATGTTCCCCTGGTATCTCCACCCAACATTTCAAAGGGACCAATCCGTGACCCTTCTGTCTCCACCAAACACCGTTTATTCTAGCATTTTCCCATGCAACCACTGTCCTTTTCCTATTTTTCTACCATCCAGGGAACTAAACAGTCCTTACAGGCAATACAGCTTTTCACTTCTAAATTAGTCTAACGCATTCAGTGTTAACAATGTAGTCTCTCCTACACTTGAGAAATCAAATGCAATTGTACAACTGCAAGACAGAGCATCTGCATTCAGTACACAAGGGGCAACCTTGACTATCCTGTTGCCTACCACTTCAAGTCTGTACTCCACTCATGCTCTGATTTACCTGTAAGTGGCCTTCTGCAGATATAACAAGGTTTACAGGCTTAAGATACAACTCCATCTTGTCTCGGACAAACATTCAGATAACTTGCTTTGTGTCTTTGGCCAGTTATTCTGTAGCAGAAGTTCCCAGCCCTTTTTATGCCATGGACCCCTACCATTAACCAAGGGGTCCGTAGACATGGGAACCCCTATTCTATAAGTTGTCTGTCTGTAATATTGGCTTAGTTTATCTTTCTCCATTCATGGTATCCCATCCTCCTGTTCTGCTGAGCATTTCTTTAGATCATTTTATAGCTTATGTTCTTTTATTGTATTCTCTTGATCTCTTTAACTAGCCTCAATAACCTGCAAACCAAATTGCTTCATTAATAGCTCATCTCTACAGCAACACTGATCTCATGCAAAAAGACAATTTTATCCAATCCATTCCTACCCCATCCCCTGCAACTTAAGACTAAACTGTTTTCTCTCTTTCCTAGTGCAGCTGAAACCCTCCAGATGGCATTCAGTGGACTAACAACTCCAGTGGTCCAGCTAGTTTTGGATCTGTAGTACAGACATATATTAACTAACTAATACTAAGATTCAAGTAATATCTAAGACAGTGGTCCCCAACCACCGGGCCACGGACTGGTACGGGACCGCAAAGCATGTGCTATCGGGTCATGAGGAAATGATATAATTTGGCGATATGAAATGATATGAGTCAGCTGCACCTGTCCTCATTCCCTGTTACGCACCGTTGAACATGAACATAGGGTTGCCAATTGTCCCGTACTAGCCAGGACATCCCATATATTGGGCTAAATTGGTTTGTCCCATACGAGACCGCCCTTGTCCCATATTTCCCCCACTAAGGTAGAGCGTTCCTATGAAACCGTTTGTAAGCCGAAATGGCGCAAAGCGAAGAAGCAATTGCCGTTAATTTATATGGGAAAACTTCTTGAGCATTCCCAGACCCAAAAAATAACCTACCAAATCATACCAAATGACACAAAAAACCTAAAATAACACTAACATATAGTAAAAACAGGAATGATATGATAAATACACAGCCTATATAAAGTAGAAATAATGTATGTACAGTGTAGTTTCACTTAACAGAATCGGAAAGATTAAGCCAAAACCGACTTGTAGGGGGGAAAAAATTGGCATGTAGACACATGCGCACACAGGTGCCCGCGCAAGGCTTCATGGTCATGGTAGTCTTTCTCGGGGTAAACACAACTGCCCCGTATTTGACTGCTACTTTTGTCCCTTATTTGGGAGTGAGAAAATTGGCTTACATTCTGTACTCCCAGCCGATAATCCAGATGAATGAACAAGCCAGTTTCCAAACCACCATGTTTTCTAAACAACTAAATGCAGGATCAGTTTTACTGTAGTAATAAGTTTTAAAACACTGCAAAAGGACAGCATCTGTAAAAACTTACAAAGTTTACAGCCAATGCTCCTTTCCGCTGTCTCATCTGCATGCGAGGCAATTGTGATTCTGCACTCTTCTTATGTCCCATTGATTTCACTGAGAACTCTTCATCTGAAATGAAAATCCACCCAATAAGAAAATTAAAATAAAATCTTCATTTCTGTAGCTATGTTTAAATGCAGACAAAATCTTTATGTCTGTATCTGTTGAACATCATCTTGGGCAAAGGCTATGGATAATTAGGTTTAATATATTTGAATCTGGGTGGTGGGGTGCAGATGCTCCTCTAGCAAAGGAGGTACAAGGTGCTCCTTCCCTCTGCAAGCCTACAACTCACCCTTGGGCAAGGTACAGTACCTGCTTAACCCCACCTCACCAATCAGGGTCATGAAAAGCCATGGGAAGAGATGGTGGATGGTCATATGTTCTGCAACTACTGATGCCAGGCAGGCAGACAGTCTCTTGTAAAGGTATTGCCCAGAAGATGGCAATGGCAAACCATTTCTGTAGAAAAATTTGTCAAGAACAATCATGGTCAAAGACCATTATCACCCACATCACAGGACATAGCACTTAATGGTTAGCATGGAAACAGTGGGCCAAAGAGACTAGTTTAGCAATACATGTCTGTCTGTAAAGAAACTCCACTGACAGATCACTCTGTAGAAACCTGTACTTGCACTTGAATGTATGTACATCAGGCAAGAATGAGCTTGGTCTGGGATTCGGTTCAAAGGTATTCAAGTTTGGCTGTTACAAAGAACTGGAAGTATTTAGCAGGCCAGTCCATAATCTATTATGAGAAACAAAACTAATGTTTCCGCTCTTGACATACTGACCACTTGATTACTGTTAAAAGTAGCAATTTCAAAAACTAATTATGAGTGGAAGTAGCTCCAAGGTAAATATAGCAAATTTAACAGTATAATATCCTGCAGTTGATATAGGAACAGGATTATTTATCAATTACATAACGTATATAAAATTAAGCTGCCATACTACATCACTGATGAACGTAGATGTAGAACAAGCTCAGAGTTGAAACATTCCGCGGAAATTGTTAACATAATTAGTAAATAGAAAGAAAATTAACAATGCTTCCAAAACTGAAGTTAGCCATCTTTCCACCACCCAAGCCCACAAATACCTGTGAATAACCTGAAAATTTCAGTGAACCTGTTTCTAAGAGTCAGGGCTCACACATCGACACTTGACAGGCTGAAAACAAATTACCATACAGTATCAAAAGTGGATGATAAGCAAACAAGTAACTGCTAAGATCCAGAGGCAACAGGAGGCAGCAACCAGTAAATGTCATTCATCAATTAAAATAGCACACTGAGTTTTTAATGTGTACTCTGCTGCTCAAAAATATCAAGGAGAGTTGAAGATGCAGTCAGAGGTCATGTCCATCCAAAGGACAGAACAACCTATACTAACAGATTCAATTACTAAAAATAAGATACAAGCTTAAATAGAAATGGCTCGATTTCCTGGTGGTGGCTGATGAAATAACAGCAATTGTCATTGCTCCAACTCTAATTATCTTACTATTTCCAACCTGCCTTGAAACTTCTTTTTTAAGTGTGATATTCTTTCGTTATGGCTGGAAGGAGTGCCAGAGGTACTAAGGATGATTTTTCTGCCTCTTTGGATTCTGTTATGGATTTGCTGTAAAGTCATACATGAGAAGCCTCCATGAAGTTTCAACAATTCAGCACTGAATTTAAGCAAGTACAGGGTAAATTGGATTCTGTTCAGCAAACTCTTAATGAACATAATAAACGTATTAAAAATAATGAGGAAATGTTGTTGGCTCTGGAAACGAAAGTGGATGAATTGCAGAAACTTTGTGAAAAACAATCAAAGTTCAACGAAAAGTTAAGACAGAAGACTATCAACCTAGAAAACGGAAGTAGAAGAAACAACCTACGGGTTCTGGGTCTCAAAGAATTAATCGAAGGTAATCACCCTATGGAGTTTTTTGCAAGAATTATTTCTGGAGATTTTGACCTCTGTGCCTATGATCGATCGAGTTCACAGATCTCCTGCGTTTAGACCTTCTGAAAGTCAGAGACCACGATCAGTAACAATCTGTTTTCAGGAATTTAAAACAAAGGAACTCTTAATTCGCGAATCTCGTCAAAAAGGCATGATTGACTATAATGGTCGCAAGGTTAGAGTTGTCGAAGATTATTCACCTGAGGTTATGCAGGAATGTGTCAAATTCAAAGATGTTATGTCCGAACTTTTTAATAAGGGTTTCAAGCCTTCTCTTCGCTACCCAGCCCAACTCAGAATCACACTTAAAATAGTTCTTTCGAATAGTTCCGCTCAACTGTTGAAGCACAAAAGTTTTTAAAATCCGAAGGCTGGCTGTTTAGTTTCTCCTTACATGAAGACACAAGATGAAATGAGAAACTTTTAATTCACAAATCCTGTCAAAGGGGCATGATTGATTATAGGGTGGAATATTAAGATTCTTAAGATTTTTCGCTTGAGGTTATGGAAGAACGTGCTAAGTTTAAACAAGCTCTGTTGGAATTTTTTTTTAAATAAGGGTTTTAACCTGTCCCTTCGCTACCCAGTTTGACTGAGAATCTCATTAAAGATGGATCCTTCCAATTGTTCTGTTTGAATGGGGAAGCACAAAGATTTTTTAAATTTGAAGGCTAACTGCTTAGTCTGTTTTTCCACGAAGATTAATGTTTAATGTCTATCTGTATGAATAATTGTATCTTCTACTTTTGGTAAACCTTTGTAACTAATTTCCTTTCATATTTTTTTAATACTGTACTTTTGATAATACAAGAATTGAATCTCTTGTTTGGGTATTGTTTAGTCTAGGTTGGAATATAACTAACCTTGAAACTAATTGGAGCAATCACCAGGATTTTTGGGGGGGGGGGGGGGTTGTCCGTAGTTGTAGATGCCAACTTTCTATTGGTCGGCTTTCTTTCTTTGGGAGGTGGGCGGGGGTATGGTTTTTTTTTTTTTTTTTTTTTACCCCAGAAGCTGTATTCGGATTTTTAGCCAACTTGTTGCTTGGTTACCATTTCTCAAGGTTTATGGCTTGGTTTTTAACTTACATTTTAACCCTTCCTTAAAATAATATTAAAAATGGATTAACCTATTAATTTACTCAGTTTTAACGTAAAATGGTTAAATCACCCTGTTAAACGTAATAAGATTTTTGCTTATATTAAGAAATTTAAGGTCCCTATTATTTTTTTTTTAAACAAGAAACTCACAAACACAAATGTGATAATCTATGTTTTTTAAGCTGTTGGAATGGACTTTGCTTTCATTCTTCTTTTCAGGCCAAATCTAGAGGAGTTTCGATTCTTATAGATAATACACTCTCCTTTGTCCAACATAAAGTAGTGCCTGATACTAATGGACGTTTTGTTACAGTTTCAGGAAAACTAGATAATAAATTAATAGTAGTTGCCAATGTGTATGCCCCAAATGTACGTGTAGATGATCCAAGATTCTTTGAGCGTTTTTCCCCCCGTTTTTACCAGATCTGAATTTTTATTCCTTGGTGATGGGAGGAGATTTTAACTGTTGGCTAGACCCAATTTTAGACTGATCATCTTCTAAACCAGCGTCTCTTAATAAATCAGCTTTGTTTATTCAATCCTTTTTATTGAAGTGTGGTATAGTTGATGTTTAGCGGTTTTTTTTACATCCTTTAGATAGGGAGTATTCGTTTTTTCCAAAGTTCATCATATATATTCCAGGATTGATTTTTTTTTTTAAATCAATAGTCAAATGATTTCATCAGTTTGTTCCTGTGAATATAAAGAGATTGCTATTTCAGATCATGCTCCTGTATTTCTATCTGTAAACTCTCTGGTCTTCCTCAAACCAACAGATTTTGCCGTTTTAATACAACTTTGCTATCTGATAAGGAATTTTTTAAATTTTTAGAAAAGCATATTATTTTGTTTTTTTGAAGAGAATAAGAAGGAAGAGACTTCTAATCTTATTGCATGGGATACTTTCAATGCCTATATTAGAGGACAAATTATTTCTTATACTGTGAGTGTTAAGAATAAAGCTAATAAAGAAAAAATTGAATTAGCCAATCAATTGAAACAATTAAATCAAAAATATGCTATAGCTCCAGATCCTGTTTTATATAAAAGATGTGTTGAAGTTAAAACTAAATATGATCTTCTGTTAACATATTCAATTGAAACACAACTTCTTAAAGATAAAACTCAATTTTACATTTACGGTGATAAATCAGGCGAAGTATTGGCCAACCAATTAAAAACTTCTGTAGTTAAATTACAAATTAAAGAAATATGCAAAACTAATAGTGACAGGACAACTGATTACTCTGAAATACACCCTATCCTCTTTATATGCGTCTTCAGACAATGCGGTTTCACAGTTATGTGAGGAACCGATTTTTACCTACGTCTCCTTATATGCGCCCAAAACCCAGTTATGTGAGGAGCACTACTTTCCCACCAATACAAGTCAGGTGCGCCTGCCTCACAGTCTCACTCCCGCCAGTCTCGCATTGGTTTTGGCAAGGTGTGGATGTGCGATCTTGCGCTCTTAAACTTTTATTGGTTTTACCTACATGCAGTGATTTTGTGCTTGAAATATTTAACTATTCCTCCTAAGCATCCGATGTCATGTACTGGGCCATCAGCCAAGCGGCAGAGAACCGCTTTAACACTTGGGAAAAAAAAGTTGGAAATTATAAACAGCGCGGCATCAGCTGAAGGTAACACAGTTCTGGGACATTACTGTCGGGAACAGAATCTTGCCTTTAAAGTTCTTTTGTTGCTTGACTATGCGCCAGCCCATCCTAAGCATTTGGACAGCATTCATCCTAACATAACAGTGCATTTCCTGCCGCCTAACACAACATCGCTGATTCAACCACTCGACCAAGGTGTGATCCACATTCAAGGCATTTTTTTTTTTTTTTAAACGGCGAACTATCTCTCAGATGCTGCAAGCGACAGATGATTTTGAAAATCCCGGGAGTTTACCAACCAATGGTGGAAGTCGGAACACTTGGAACAAATGTCGATGGACACGGACCCAAGTTTAGAACGGAGTCAGCATTTCAGTCGTTCCCTGCCATCAACCCTTCTTCCCTACAAGCAAACTTATGCTGAAAAACAAAATGCTGCCAAGCAAACAACCCTCACCACTTTCTTCAAACCTGTGTCATCTCCTGCTGCCAGCAGTTCTGAGAGTTCTGAAAGTCTTCCTTCACCCCTTGCTGTGCTTGATATGATCCTGACGACCACAACCATCCACCTTATCCATGTAAAGCTGCCTGACACCACAACAACCACTCGTCTCCCAGAGCGAACACACCTGCCACTGTTGGAGAGTACTGTACACCCTAGTATGTTAACTTTCTATGATATATTACATTGAATATTACCTGAAATTGATGAAATATAATATGAATGTTGCCTTGTGGTACTGCTTTTATGTCGTATTGGTATGAAAATGTGAATAAATTACAGATAGAACATATTTAGGAAGCCCTCTGGAACGCATCTCCATTTAAATAATTATTCACATTATGCGTTTTCACATTATGCGTCGACTGCGAGGAATGTATCCCCCGCATATAACGAGGATAGGGTGTAAATGATACCTTTAGAGAATTCTACTCTAAACTTTATAGTTCTGATTCCCCTAAAGATAATACTGTAATGAATAATTTTCTAGATCAATTAAATATGCCTGCACTTTCTGCAGATAATTGCAAACAGATGGATCAACCCATTTCTTATGAGGAAATCGCCGAGGCTATACGTTCATTACACTCGGAAAAGGCTCCAGGTCCAGATGGATTTTCTGGAGAATTTTATAAGGCTTTTTCTTCATTAATTATACCGTGGTTACACTTAGTCTTTTTGGATTCTTTCAAATTGGGTAGTTTGCCTCAATCTTTTTATGAAGCTTCTACTTCGCTTATCCTAAGAAAGAACAAGGATCCAACTGAATGCTCTTCATATACGCCAATTTCATTACTCAATGTTGATACTAAAATTCTTTCTAAAGTTCTGGTTCATAGGATTGAAAATATTTTACCTTCTATCACTTCTGATAACTAGACTGGATTTATAAAAAACTGACATTCCCATTTTAATATACGCCGTGTATTAAATGTTACTTACTCTCCTTCTCAGGAGATATCGGAATGTGTGATATCCTTAAATGCTGAGAAGGCCTTTGATCAGATTGAATGGAATTATTTATTTAAAACCTTAGAAAAATTTAATTTTGGACCAGATTTTATTCAATGGATTAAATTACTTTATCTATCTCCTTCTGCTCGGGTTCTTACTAATTTTCAAAATTCCAAACCCTTTAAACTTCACCGCGGAACTAGACAAGGATGTCCGTTGAGTCCTTTTCGATCTAACTTTAGAACCCCTTGCCATTGCTTTTCAAGAATCTAATGATATCCGTGGTATTTTAGGGAGAGGTATCACCCACAAAATATCGCTTTACGCTGATGATATATTGCTTTTTATCTGTAATGTTGAGACCTCGTTACCTTGCGTACTTCCTTTATTCTCCCGTTTTAACCAGTTTTCAGGATATAAATTGAAGCCTACATAAGAGTGAATTATTTCCTTTAAATAGTTTGGTATCAATTAATACTAATCTCCCTTTTAAAATTGTAAGGAATCAATTTACTTATTTGGGTGTAACAATCACTAAGAATTACAAACACCTGTTTAAAGAAAACTTTCTTACTTTATTGAACCATGTAAAAAAGATTATTAAATTGGTCATCTCTTTCAATATCGTTGATTGGACGAATTAATTCTATGAAAATGAATATACTACCTAAATTTATATCTTTTTCAGGCTTTACCAGTTTTTATTCCTAAATCCTTTTTTGACTCTCTTGAATCTATTTTATCCTCCTATATATGGAAAAATAAACATCCTCGTTTAAATAAAGTTCATCTTCAAAAACCTAAAAAGTCTGGAGGTTTAGCCTTACCTAATTTTAGGTTTTATTACTGGGCAGTTAATATACGATATCTTACATTTTGGCTATATTGTATTAATCGTGTAGACTGTCCAGTATGGGTTTCTTTAGAAGCTAACTCTGTTAATAAATTTTCTATTATTTCTCTTCTTGGATCCTCACTTCCTTTATTTGTAAGTAAACTAACTGATAATTTAATAGTTAAACATACCTTGAGGAGCTGGATACAATTTAGAAAACAATTTGGTTTATTGAGATTTTCCCTTTCTAGTCCCATTTATTCTAATTTTTTTTAAACCCTCCATGACTGATTTAGTTTTTAAAGAATGGGACAGGTTGGGTATTAAATGTTTTTGGGATCTGTTTGTTGGAGGAAATCTTTTTTCATTTGAGCAATTGTCAACTAAATATAGCTTACCCAAAACTTACTTTTTTAGATATCTACAAATCAGAGACTTTCTAAGATCTCAATTATGCACATTTCCTATAAACTCAGATTAAAAACTTACTAGACGTAATTTTTAATTTGACACCTTTTCATAATGGGTCAATATCTAATATTTATGGTATGTTACTGGAGACAAGGATTTAGGAATGTTCACTTAGACAAAATTAAGAATCTCTGGGAATAAGATTTACAGACATCAATATCTGAGGAAATTTGGAATGAAATTTTTAAACTGGTTCATACTTCATCGCTATATGCTCACCATTCCCTCATACAATTTAAGGTGGTACATAGAGCCCATATGACTAAAGATAAGCTATCTCGTTTTTATTCTGATATATCTCCCTACGGTGACAGATGTAATAATGGAGAAGCTTCATTAATTCATATATTTTGGACTTGTCCATGTCTTGAAAAATATTGGAAGGAAGGTTTTCAAACTTTTTCTTTACTTTTCAAAGTCAATTTTAAGCTTAATCCTCTGACGTCCCTATTCGGTATTGTTGCAGGACAAGATATCAAGCTGAAGACATCTGATTTACAAATTTTGGCCTTTAGTTCTCTTATAGCTAGGAGGGCGCTTTTGTTTAAATGGAAAGACGTTTCTCCTCCTACTCATGCTCAATGGTTATGCGATGTTATGTCATGCTTAGATTTAGAGAAGATTCGTTGTTCAATTTCTGAATCTCACCAAGACTTTCAAACATTGTGGAGACCTTTCTGAATTTTTTTCAAAACTTTCAAAACTCTCAATTCGTTGTTTAAATTTAGATGTCGGCTATTATTAATTTTTATTATATGAGAAGGTATTTTACCTTTTTTTCTCATTAATAAACAGCTTCGGTCTTGGTAGGGGTTAGACTCTTTTGTAATAAAAAAACTGTATTTCAATATAACTTTGACTGATGTACATGAATACAGGGTAATGAGATTGTTATCATGAATAGGTATAATGTAATTGGTAGTTTTTTTTGACCTTTTATATATACTTTCTTGTACTCTGTATTCTTCTATGTAGGAACTAATAAAAATATTGGAAGAAAAATGTTTGGCTTTAATGAGTCACAACAAAGTAAAAAGATCACTAGGGGGATTTCTTTTGCATAAAAGGACACAGTGGCAAGAATATTAGGGTAAAACAGATAGATAGATCTAATAGGCCTTCTCAAATTTTTACTTGTTGCAAATCAAGTGCATCATCAGACAACCAAAACTGAACTTCAGGAGTACAGCAGTAAACAAACCCTCATGCTTAGACGATTTGGGTTTCTCCGCAACAGGGTTCCAGTTATTCATTCCACCAAACACAAGGACACATCGACCACACTTATCAGCCATGCCGTCAATAATGTTGCATTCTTGTACTGGAATGGCACGTAGATCCATCCATACACAATGTACTGAACAACACTTAATATAAAATAAACAACTGAACATTAAAAGCATAGCCTTTAAATATGTAAGAATTATCTATCAAGCTTCCTAATCACTAGCCAAACCAAACATAATGCATTATGATATACACTCAATGTATATCAACAATGCAAATTTCTAATTATCCAATCATGTGGCAGCAACTCAATGCATAGAAGCATGCAGATATGGCCAAGAAGTTCAATTGGTGTTTAGACCAAACATCAGATTGAGGAAAAAATGATCCAAGTGACTTTGACCATGTAATGATTGCTGTGGCAGACAGGGTGGTTTGAGCATCTCAGAAACTGCCGATCTCCTGGGATTTCTTTGCACAATAGACTCAAGTGTTTATAGAGAATAGTGCGAAAGATAAAAACAAAATCTAGTGAGTGGTAGTTCTGTGGGCAAAAATGCCTTGTTAATGTGAGAGGACAGAGGAGAATGGCCAGACTGATTTAAGCTGACAGGAAGGAGACAGTAACTCAAATAACACAACAGTGTTGTGCAGAAGAGCATTTCTGAAAGCACAAAACATTGAACCTTGAAGTGGATTGCCTACAGCAGAAGGCCACGAATACACACTTAGTGGCCACTTTATTAAAAGCAGGCAGTACCTAACAAAGGGGCCAGAGGGTATAATACTCCACGGCAACACATGTAACATTGCTGCTCAACTTCCAAAAGCTGCTCAAATGAAAGTACTGTATTCAAAACATAATCCATTAAGCCATACTTTTGAAATGATGCAGCTAGAGAACACTATTTTAAGGCCCAGCATATCATTTCCACCTTATTTCTCTTACCCTCTCTATCCTTCATCCTGAGTCCGAGGCCCAACATTTTGGGACCAGCACCAAAGATCTGAAGCTTCCTCAGCTCTGGGTTTTTGGCAAAATCATCTTCAGAAGAATCACCCTGTAAGAAAAGATATTGCTGATTTTTTTGAACCAAAGAAAGAAAAATATCAATAGTGAGCTGCAGTTACCAATGCAGATATGTTTATTACGTAGATATCTTTACAGTATTTGATAATTAAAAGCCATGGAATTATCAAATTACTTGCAGTTGATGAGGCATCAGATAAGGTAGAAAGAAAACAAAAATTACACTGGACAACAATTTTTTCCTGAAAGTGTTGCTTACTCAGAAATTTTTTTTGTTTATGATAGACCGTTTGAAGCTGAACACAAATATAACTTCAGACTATATGTATCACTTAGGAATTTGGAGAAAGAAGAAATATACTTTTACTGAATATAATGCATTTTATTGCATAATGATCCTGATGCTTTGCAATAGCTCAACTGAGCTAAAAATGTACTGTTGATGATTTTCATTTGTACCCAGGGTCTGAGACTTCTCGCTTAAGTGTCCAACAATAATCATAAAAGCGCAAGAAATCTACAGCACATTACAGGCCCTTCGGCCACAATGTTGTGCCGACCATGTAACCTATTCTAGAAACTGCCTAGAATTTTCCTACCACATAGTCCTCTACTTTCAATGGATTCCAGTTCCCTGATACTGCATTTCCATGAGTTCAATTCCTGATGAAACCTTTCACCACGCTCATCACTGACAGTGCCGACATTTGCAGGAAAGAAGTCTATATGGGAATGCAGATAATGAATGCTTAGTGACATGTTGTAGTTTGGTGCCCTGTAGTTCCCAAGAAAAATTTCAACATCCTTCAATGCCTTCCATGCAATTTTTTTCTGGTCCTACTAGAAGTTCTTCGAATTGCCTGTTGATATTCTGTTCGATTTGTAGACCAACAAAAAATGCCTTACTTAATCTTGGTATCAGTTATTCCTGACTTGAATTATGAATTGAAATAACAAATATAGGCAATTTCAAATAAATGGTACGTGTAAGGGAAATTTCATGGCGATTTTCATGATCTGCAGCCCAAAATCCTTAAGATACACGCAAAGGTATTCAGGAAACAACATCTGTTATCTAGTGCTGCCAGCTGTAATAACTGAACAGTCAAATAAATAATTAGTATGCTGACTACATACAGATCTATGAGGACAAAAGGCAATCCAGTCAAAAGAGGTCACTGAATGAGAATAGGTAATTTATATTAAAAAGAAATTGAGCAGGAGAGGAGGATCTAGATAAATAATTACATCACAATACAAAAGAAAACAAGGAAAATGCAAATGCAGAGAAAAAACTGGGCAGTAAAACTGAATTGTGAGAATGATGCAAAAACAGGCCAACTGAGTGGGTGACAGAATGGAACATATTGCTAAAAATGAGAAATGATCCAAGAAAAGAAATTATAGGCCTGTTAGCCTGACTAGTGGTTGGGAAGATGGGAGTCCATTTTTTAAGGATGAGGTTTCGGGGTACTTGGAGGCACATGATAAAATAGGCCAAATTCAGTATGGTTTCCTTAAGGGAAAAATCTTGCCTGGCAGATCTGTTGGAATTCTTTGGAGAAATAACAAATAGGATAGACAAAGAGTCAGTGGATGTTGTTTACTTCGATTTTCAGTAGGCCTTTGATAAGGTTCCGCACATGGGGCTGCTTAACAAGATTAAGAGACCATGGTATTACAGGAAAGATAATAGCATGGACAGAATATTGGCCAACCGGCAGGAGGCAAATGGTGGGAATAAAGGGGGCCTTTTCCTGATTGGCTGTTGATGACTAGTGGTGTTCAGCAGGGGTCACTGTTGGGACTGCTGCTTTTCATGTTATATGTCAATGATTTAGGCATCAGAATGGATGTCTTTGTAGTCTAGTTTGTGGACAAAACTAAGATAGGTGAAGGGGTAGGTAGTGTTGAGGAAGCTGCAGGTCGGCAGAAAGAGTTAGACAGATTGGACGAATGGACAAAGTGGTAAATTGGAGGTGTATCGCCATGCACTTTGGTAGAAGGAATAAAAGCTGAGATTATTTCTAAACATGGAGAAAATTCAAAAATCAGAATTGTAAAGGGAATCTGGAGTCTGCGCAGAATTCTTTGGGTGTTAATTTGCAGGTTGAGTCAGTGGTAAGGAAGACAAATGCAATGTCAGCATTCGTTTTGAGAGGACTAGAATATGAAAGGATGTAATGCTAATAAAGTTCTATAAAGTATTGATGAGACCTCAGAGTATTGAGAGCATTTTTGGGCCTCTTATCGAAAAGATGTGCTGGCATTAGAGAGGTCTAGAAAAGGTTCATGAGAATTATTCCAGAAATGAATAAGTTAACCTATGCAGAGCACTTGATAGCTCTGGGTCTGTACTTGCTGGAGTTTAGAAGCATGAGGGGGTTGAGGATCTCACTGACACCTATCAACTATTAAAACGCCTAGATAGAGTGGATGCGGAGAGGATGTTTCCTATAGTGGGGGAACGCAGGACCAGAGGGCACAACCTCAGAATAGAAGGATGTCCATTTAGGATGCAAATGAGGAGGAACTTCTTTAGCCAGAGGGTAATGAATTTATGGAATTCATTGCAGACTGCTGTGGAATCTTTAAAGCTATCTTTAAAGCAGAGGTTGAAAGGTTCTTGATTAGCCAGAGCATCAAAGGTTACAGGGAAAAGGCAGGAGAACAGGACTGACAAGAATAATAAATCAGCAATGGCGCAGCAGACTCACTGGCCAAATGGCCTAAATCTGCTCCTGGTCTTATAGTGTTGGTGTTTACAGTGCCTTTTACATTAATTACAAGGATAATACGCTTCTGCAGCAGTTAGAATAACAAATGGCAAAAGAATGCATGTGCAAGAGTAAAGTCATCTCTCCTGAAATATTAATCAGAGTTCAGTGTGACCATAACTGGAATATTGTAAGGAATGATACATTTATGATGGAGAGAGTGCACAAAGGAGCACCAGACCGATTCCAGAGTTGTAGCTGGGAGACAGAAATTGTTTCAAGACCAGATTAAGCAAACTGACCATATACTCTTCAGAACTGATGTAGGCAATGAGATTGGTGTAGACAGGCATGACTGGATCAGCTAGGCTTATACTCTCTGGAATTTAGAAGATTGAGGGGGGATCTTATTGAAACGTATAAGATTCTAAAGGGATTGGACAGGCTAGATATAGGAAGATTGCTCCTGATGTTGGGGAAGTCCAGAACGAGGGGTCACAATTTGAGGATAAAGGGGAAGCCCTTTAGGACCGAGATGAGGAAAAACTTCTTCACACAGAGTGGTGAATCTGTGGAATTCTCTGCCAAAGGAAACAGCTGAGGCCAGTTCATTGGCTATATTTAAGAGGGAGTTAGATATGGCCCGTGTGGCTAAAGGGATCGGGGGTATGGAGAGAAGGCAGGTACAGGGTTCTGAGTTGGATGATCAGCCGTGATCGTACTGAATGGTGGTGCAGGCTCGAAGGGCCGAATGGCCTATTCCTGCACCTATTTTCTATGATGACTGGGATGAGAACGGAGGTAAGGGACATGCGATGAGGAGGAAGAGGACACGGAGAGCGACAATACTATCAATTTGTCCCAAATGCCATCAAGTGAAAGCAGATTTCTCAAAAATATACGAGCATTTTTTGGGAATATATGTAAACAAAAAAAAAAAAATTGGGGAAAAAACTGAAGTATTTCAGCTGCAGATAGCATGGGAGCATATAACACACAGGCTGTTGAACAAAGTTTATTTTGAGATTTGGAGCTGCAAGCAAAAATAAAATCTAGCAAGCTGAGCACCAGCAACAAGCTATGAGGCCCAGCAGAAAAAGTCACAGGAAGTTTAAACAAGCACTGGATTTAAATGAAGAGATGGATTTTCTTTAAAGAACCTTGGAAAAAGCAAAATGTTATACATCTTCTGATAAGATTGGTATGATCTTGATGAAAACCAGAGTAGAATTGGAACACAGCCTGAACAATTTGATGTAATTTTTTTCAAACTCTTAACAAAATATATTGGTGATAATAGTGTGATTGATGTTGTTTACACGGACTGCCATAAGGCTTTTGACCAGGACTCAGATGGGAAACTGATCCAAATGGTTAGAGCCTATTTGATCCAAAGTTTGTTGGCAAAGTTGGTTCAAAATTGGCTTGATAATAGGAGGCAAAGTTTTCTTATTATGCAACAACGCTACTTCATATTCTGCACTGGTAACCTATAACCGAGGTTTGACATTAAATTTTTCCATTTCAGACTAACCTTGTGTTCTTTCACCCTTTTGTTTACTCTGTCCCCAATACCCAAGTTGTTACTCTTCCCCACTTGATTCCATCTGCCCATTGCCTTCACACTTACCCCCTTGAATTTCTTCTCCATTGGCCTACCCCTTCCCCCACCTAGTTCTATCAGCTCAACATCCATCCGTAATAACCTTCCAGCTTCTGTCTCTGCCTTCTCCCTCTCCCACCTCACTTGATTCCACCCATCATCTAACAGCCTGTCTCAAGACTCCCTCTCATCTTTTTATACCATCAATCTTCCATCTACATCCTCAGTCCCAACACAGTTTCTCATCGCGAAACACTGGATGTCCCTCTGCCTCCATAGATACTGCTTAGCTTGCTGAGTAGCTCCAGCAGTGCC